>NW_026974600.1:0-56552 GCF_015220805.1 Pogoniulus pusillus
TTCTCCAACAGCAACCACTCCATGCTTCTACTCCTCAGAACCGGTGCACCTGACTGCCAGAAGGAGCACAAACTCCACACAAAGCTTTACCTGACCCAGCCTCTTTGGCCACCTGCGTCTCGTGGGGGATGTTCCTCAGCATCTGCTCCTCCCGCATGAGCTGGTGCTGGGCTGAACCCTCCTGCTGCCTGGGGAACGGCCATGCTGCTCCTGCTGCTCCTTCAGCTCATGCCATGCTTGCTGGAGAGAGCTGCAGAACCCAACGGCAGCACAGATTGACACGGAGGGGCTCTGGCAGCAGCAGCTTGAGTGCAGGCAAATCCACCCCTGCAGCTGAGCACAGTCACTGCTTTGGCCCGGAGCCGCTCGCAGTGGCGCCTGGAGGACCTCGGAGGCCTAGAGCGGCTTTGACCAGCGAGAGGAGAGCCCAGAGCGTCGCCTGCCAGCCGGAAGTGACGGCACGGAGGCAAGATGGCGGCGCGGAGCGAGCTGCTGCGGCTGTACCCAGCCCCGGGGGGGTCTTAGGCGGAGTTGGGGGGTCCCGGGAGGTGTCCGAGAGGGCTCGGGGGGGGGGCGGGGGAAGGGGCTGGGGGGTTTTGGAGAGTCCCAGAGGGGCTTCGGGGGGTTTGAGGAGTCTCGGGGGGGGGGGGCGAGCAGTGGGGGGAGGGTCTGGGGATGAGTCAGTGGTTGCCAGGGGCGCTTGGGGGGGTCGCAGGGGGATTTGGGGGGGGGGCGAAGTGGCTGAAGGGGGTAGGGGGAGGGTCTGGGGGTGTTGTAGGCGGCCCCGGGGTTGGGGGGGTTTGGGGGCGCCTTGGCAAGGGTCCGAGGTGGCTGGGGGGAGGGGGCAGTGGAGCAGAGGGAGGGTCTGGGGGTGTCATGGGGGTCCCCGGGTGAGGTTTTGACGGGGGTCAGAGGTGGCTGGGGGTAGGGGAAGGGTCTGTGGGTGCCATAGAGAGTCCCAGGGGTGCCTGGGGGGGACTGGGAGCAGTGGGAGGGGACTGGGGGGACGCTGGGAGGTGCTGGAGTCCCTCCCCCGAGGCTCCTTGACCTGCCCTGCCAGGGAGGTGCTGCTGCCGCTGCCTGCTGGCCTGGCACAGGTGGCACTGAGGGCGCTGGGCCCAGGCCTGCAGCCCCCAGCCCGGCCCTGGGGGAGGCCTCAGCAGCGCCCCCAGGCCAGGCTGCAGTGCTGTGGGGACAAGCTGAGGGCCTGAGTGGGCACTGGGGGGCGCTGGGCGGGGACGGGGAGGGGCTGGGGGATTAGTGGGGGCATACAAGGAGGTGAGTGGGGGTCTCTGGGAGGCCAGTGGGCGGGTCTGCGGGTCCCTGGGTGGTCCCTAGGAGGGTCTGAGGGTCCCTGGGAGGGTCTGGGGGTCCCCGAGAGGTCATCAGAGGTCCCTGGGAGGTTATTGGAGGTCCCTGGGAGGGTCTGGGGGTCCCTGAGCCCTCCCCCCGCAGGCTCTGGGTCTCCCGGGGGGCTGGAGGCCTGCGGGGGGAGGTCTCCTCCTTCCTGGAGCTGCTGGGGCTGTGCTGGAGACCATCGAGCACTTCGGAGGGGCGGGGCAGGGGCAGGCCCCGCCCACGCCAGAGGACGCACCAATCAGCTGCTGACCCTCCCTGTCCTAACCAGTTCCCCCCGCCCAATAAAGCACCAAACTCCGCCAGGTGGACCCTGCCTTCGTTTATGCAAATGAGGGGGCGGGGCACAGGGGTGACCATGCCCACAGCCCCCACAGGATCCACCAATCAGCTGCTGACCCTCCTGGTAACCCCTCCCCAACCCCCAACACATCTTCAAGGTACTCAAAGGCAGAGCCTGATATTGAAATGTATGCAAATGAGGGAGGCAGAACAAGCGGCAAACCACGCCCATCACAATCCACCAATCAGCAGCCACCTCCTGAACTACTCCTCCAAAGGAAGCTCCAAATCTGTCACCATATAATTAGTTACTGTGGGGCGGGGGCGGGCCGAGAGGGCGGGGCCAGGCGCAGCATGGGGAGGGGGCGTGGCTACGGAAAGGGGTGTGGTTATGCAAATAAAGAGGCAGCAACCAGAGCCAGGCAAGAAAGGCCAGGGAGGGGGCGTGGCTCCGCAGCCCGGGGGGCGTGGCTCCGCCAGCCCACTCCTCCCGCAGCAGCAGACCCCTGCAGAGCCCTGCAGTGCCCTAGAGACATCTCCAGACTCCTGCAGACAACTTCAGACCTTTCCAAGGGCTCTGCAGACCCTTACAGACCCCTGCAAACTCTTCACACCCCTAAGACCTCTACACACAGCCACAGCCTCCTCTGCAGAGCCCTGCAGCCCCCTCCACACCTTCAATGGATTCCTGCAGACACTTAACAGATGCCTGACAGAGCTCCACAGACCCCTGCAGACCTTTACAAGATGCCTGCAGACACCTGCGGGCCCAGAACAGAAACCTCCACACACCTGCTGAATGCTACAGACACTTGCACACCCCTCCAGCCTCCTAGAGACCTCTAGGGACCCCTCCCGACCTTTCCATAGAGCCCTGCAGACCCCTACAGACCTCTACAGACACCTCGAGACCTTTGCAAGGCACCTCAAGACCTTCACAGCCTTTTGAGACACCTACAGCACCACAGACACCTCTACAGACCCCTAACCACCTCCACAGACACCCAGAGAGCCCTCCAGGCCCCTAAGGGTACCTACAGAGGCCTCCAGACCCCCGCACACCTCTGCACACTCAGAAAAGCCTCCAGGCCTTTTAGAAGACCCCTGCAGACACCTACAGACCTGGGCAGACTCCTACAGCTGCTTGCACAGCCCTGCAGACACCGACAGGCTCCTCCTGGCCTGCAAGCTCACACCATGTGCTCGCACTCAGCTTCTCCCCAGCACCCCCAGGGCTGCTCTTTATCGCCTCCGCCCCCAGCCCGCAGGCACAGGCAGGCTTCCTCCCGCCCACACGCAGCACCCTGCCCTTGCTCTCCTGGAACCTCACAAGCTTCGCCTGGGCCCAGCTCCCCTGCCTGCCCAGGTGTTTCCTGGATGCCATCCTGCCCCTCTGCTTGCTCTCCAGCACCACTCAGCTTGGGGCCATCTGCAAACACGCTGCCAGTGCACCTCTATCTCATTTGGGACAGTCACACTTTAGAGACACTGGACAAAAGTGTCCTGGAGCCAAAGAACTCCTTCACTTAATGCAGACACCTACAGACCCCTCCACACCTTTAACAGACCACTGCAGCCCACTGCAGAGCTCTCCAGACCTCCACAGACCCATTAAAAGGCACCTCCAGACCCAGGCAGACCTCTACAGAGAACTAACAGAGCCCTGCAAATCCCTACAGGCATCTACGGACCCCTGCAGGTGCCTGCAAACACATACAGACCCCTACAGAGCTCCCCACACCCATCCAGACCTCTCCAGATATTTAACAGACCCCTGCACACATCTACAGACCCCTCCAGAGCCTTCACTGATGCCTGCAGGCACCTACAGACCCACACAGAAACCTCCAAACACCTACTCAACTCTACAGACCTCTGCAGACTCTCTCAGACCCTGACAAATAGCTACAGACCCCTTCACACCTCTGCAGACACCCACACTCACCTACACACCACCACAGACATGGACAAAGCTCAACAGGCACCTGCAGACCCCTCCACACCTTTAAAAGCTGCCCAGAGACTCCTACAGAACCCTGCCAAAATCTACAGACCCTGACAGAGCTCTGCAGACCCCTCCAGACATTTGAAAGGTGCCTGCAGACCTCCACACCCCCCTAGAGACAGCTGCAGGCACCCACATTCCTCTACAAAGCTCTAGAGACCTCTACAGACAGCTACAGACCCCTCCAGACATTTAAGAGGTGCCTGCAGACCCCTGCAGCACCCTAGAGACATCTACAGACAACTTCAGACCTTTCAAAGGTGTCTGCAGACCCTTAGAGATCCCTGCAAATTCTTCACACCCCTCCACTAACCCTTGTTGCAGAACGGCTAAAGGAAAATGGACATGACTTAGAAGTGGGCAAGCAGGATGAGTATATGGAACTAAATTAAGGCTGTGCTAGGCCACACAGAAACAAAGACATATTGAATAAACAAAGGCAGCATTTAATATAACTAGCCAGGGAGGCACTGTCCTTGACGAGTCAGCAGACAACTCAAGCAGAGCAAATGGGGTATTTAGGGATTCAGCCATTTAGCTTCTTACATGTATGCATAAATTATCTGTAACACATATAAGCGTGTGGCTACTAAATAAAGTTGTCACTCGCTTTTGATCCACACTGGATTGTGCAGTGTCCTTGCACAGTGAGTTCAGCCCTTCTCCGCGAGATCTGCCTCCCTGCAAACCCTAACCTGTCAGCACCTCCCAGCAGCAGGGAACAGAGAGAAGCACTCCACAGCCGTTTGCACGAGAGGCTTTCTGCTCATCCAGCTGCTCTGTCAGCATCTGCATGGGACAGAATCTTCAGCTACTAGGTCAGAGCTCTGACTGAGCAATCTCCTTTTCAACCCTTCCCTCCTGGCAGACACAGACAAACCCTACCTGGAGCCCACAGGAGCCGAGCCAAAGGAGATCACCCTGCCAGGCTGCAGGGCCAGGCTGCAGCGGCACCAGCGTCCGTGCTGACGGATTCACCGCAGCAGCTGGGGCCCTCGTGCCCATCCTGCTGCTGCTGCACATCTGGCTGGCTTGGCCAGTGGAGTGGAAAGCAAAGTGCAAACCTGCCAAGAGTGAAACAACCAAGGACAAAGCTCAGTTACTCACACTGTGAAGGTGTGGGCACGCTCCTATGCCCCCAGTAAAAACACTGCCAAAGCATTTCATTTTCCACTGCCATGCACTGACCTTGCAGAGCTCTGAGCTGATCCCACTCCAACACTCCACCTCCAGTGCACAGTCAGCTCTGACTGCAGGGTGCTGCCATGTGGGCCATGCACACACAGGAGGGACGCCTGGCCCCCAGCACTGCCCAGCAGACATGCTCCTGAGCTGCCAGGGACACGTACCAGTGACAGCCAGACAGAAATAAAGCACGTCAGAGCACCCCACCAGAAGATGGGAAAGACAACCCCTGACACTTGGTTGCCTTTTTCACACACACAACAAACGAGCTGCTCCGAGAGCCCTGACAAAGGCTTTGCTCTTTGGCAGTGGCTGCTCAAGCCCTGCAGATCAGGCTGGAAGTGACATGACTGTAACTTTTTTGGTAAAGCTTCATTTATGACAGAAAAGGGATCAGTGAGATCAGAGACGGCCCAGATGCTTTGGCACCTGGGAAAAAAACAACCAAACCCAAACCAACCAACCCAACACAAACCCACCCTCAAATTAGTCCCCAGTGCTGCAGTCCCCAGAGGAGCGGTGGATCTGAAACGTTTGGCCCCACTGGAGCACGGAGAGGAGCAGGTGCTGGTGACAGCTGCACTCTCACAGCCATGCCCTCACCTCTGAGCCGAGGCTGTGCTTAGCTCCGATGGGCAGCTGCTGAAATGCAGGCACTGCTGCGGGGCCTGTGCCTCTCCGTGGCAGGGTTTCAGACCTGCTCGGGCCTGTGGGAAGAGTGAGATTTGTCTCAGGGCCACTGCTTTGCATTTCCTCCCCTCTCTCGGCATGGCTCAGTTACTTCACTGGCATGACAAGTGCCAGGACAGCTGCCACATGGACGAAGCAGACAGGAGGAGGCTCCACGCTGCTCTCCCTGTGTCTGGGAGGCAGACACCATTTGATCCTCCTGCAGCAGCTCCAGCACGCTGCGGAGCTCTGAAAGCTGCTCTCTAGCACTGTGACGAGCAGAGACAGCTGAGCTCTCCCTGTGCAGGCAGACAGACCCCCAGCTCCCTTCACACCTCCCACAGATGCGCTCTACCAACCAACACCTTCCCAGGGGCTGCAGAACGCAGCTGGATGGAAGATGCAGCACAAACCTTCCAGAGCTGCTTTCTCTACTTTAACTGCACCAACGCTGCAGGAAGACTCCAGATACTCACAGCAGCTGCTCTGAAAGGTGTCTCAGATCCATCTCACCTGCTCAGCTCACCTCCCGAATCCTTGCAGGCACCCAGGGCTGCTCCCAACCCTTCCACACGCTGAGTCTTGGGCTCCCCGGGCCGCGGCTGCCTGCAGCCACCACAGGCCATTGGAGCAGCACTGCAATCCAGGGACCTGTCCTCTGAGCGTGTGCTGCAAGGAGAAGCAGCAGCTCTGCAGTGCTTCGGCTGGACAGCAGCACACACTGACTGCACCCCAGAGCAAACCACACCTAAAGCACACACACACAAGCAGCCTTGCACAGCAAGCACAGCCTCCACCTTTGCATCTCGCCAGACCCACTCTAGGTGCCCACGGACCCCTTTACGAGGGTCCCTGACCCCTCTACATGGCCACAGGCCTCCTTTAGATACCCGCAGACCCCCTCCAGCTCACCCCTGACGCCTTTAGATGCCCCCAAAGGCCCTTTCGATACCCCCAGACCCCTGGAGCCGTGGCTGGGGGGGCCGAGCCAAAGGGGACACCGAAACCCAGAGTGAGACCCCCCAGAGCCTGCCAGAGCGCAGAGGCTGAGCGCTTCCCGCCCAAACGCCGCTGGCCAATCAGAGCACGGCCTGGCTTTCCCGCTCTTTCCCCTCACGGCGCCGGGAGGGAGGGGGGAGGGAGACAAAACGGCCGCAGGGGGCTCCGTGGCGGCTCCCAGCGCTCCCAGCTCAGCTCCCAGCGCCTCCAGGTATGGATCCCAGTACCTCCCAGTGCTCCAGGACAACGCACAGTGCTCACAGGATGGCTCCCATGCTCTCCTCTGCTCCCAGGCCCACACAGATACCGCCCGGACCGGCCCAGTCCCTCCCAAACCCCTCCCAGGCGATCCCAGCCCCGTCCCTATCCCTCCCAGTCCCGCCCAGATCCGATCCCCGTCCCTTCTGTTCCTCCCCATCCCTTCCAGTCCCTCCCAGTCGCTCCCAGATCCGATCCCTGTCCCTTTCGTTCCTCCCCATCCCTTCCAGTCCCTCCCAGTCGCTCCCAGATCCGATCCCTGTCCCTTTCGTTCCTCCCCATCCCTTCCAGTCCCTCCCAGTCTCTCCTAGATCCAATCCCAGTCCCTTCTGTTCCTCCCCGTCCCTTCCAGCCCCTCTCAGTCTCTCCTAGATCCGATCCCAGTCCCTTCTGTTCCTCCCCGTCCCTTCCAGCCCCTCTCAGTCTCTCCCAGATCCGATCCCAGTCCCTTCTGTTCCTCCCCGTCCCTTCCAGCCCCTCTCAGTCTCTCCCAGATCCGATCCCAGTCCCTTCTGTTCCTCCCCGTCCCTTCCAGCCCCTCTCAGTCTCTCCCAGATCCGATCCCAGTCCCTTCTGTTCCTCCCCGTCCCTTCCAGCCCCTCTCAGTCTCTCCCAGATCCGATCCCAGTACCTCCCAGATCCACTCACAGTCAATTCCAGTCTCTTGCGGATCCCCTCCCAGTCCCCGACCGTCTGCACCCCACACCCTGTCCCTGCCAATCGCACCCAGTTCCATCCCAGTCCTTCCCAGTTCAGTCCCAGTTCCTCCCAGTCCCTCTTAGTTCCCCTCCCTGTGAGTGACTGGCAGGGAAATGGGATGGAATCCGGAAGGACTGGGAACGACTGGGAGGTGACTGGGGGGAGCAGGGAGATAGTGGGATGGAAATGGGAGGGGACTGGGGGGAGCTGGGAGGTAGTGGGATGGAAATGGGAAGGGACTGATAGAGACTGGGAGGCAGTGGGATGGAAATGGGAAGGGACTGGTAGAGACTGGGAGGCAGTGGGATGGAAATGGGAAGGGACTGGTAGAGACTGGGAGGCAGTGGGATGGAAATGGGAGGGGACTGGTAGAGACTGGGAGGCAGTTGGATGGAAATGGGAGGGGACTGGTAGAGACTGGGAGGCAGTGGGATGGAAATGGGAAGGGACTGGGAGAGACTGGGAGGCAGTGGGATGGAAATGGGAGGGGACTGGGGGGAGCTGGGAGGCAGTGGGACGGAAATGGGAGGGGACTGGTAGAGACTGGGAGGCAGTTGGATGGAAATGGGAGGGGACTGGTAGAGACTGGGAGGTAGCGGGATGGAAATGGGAGGGGACTGGTAGAGACTGGGAGGCAGAGGGATGGAAATGGGAAGGGACTGGTAGAGACTGGGAGGCAGTGGGATGGAAATGGGAGGGGACTGGTAGAGACTGGGAGGCAGTGGGATGGAAATGGGAGGGGACTGGGAGAGACTGGGAGGCAGTGGGATGGAAATGGGAGGGGACTGGGTGGGCTTGGGAGGGAAGTGGTCCCAAACTGGGACAAACTGGGCCCAAACTGGTAAGAACTGGGCCCAAAGTGCACACCAAGTGGGGGAATTGGGCCCAGCGCAGCCAATGGGAGCGCTTCCCGCCTAAGCCCCGCTGGCCAATCAGAGCGCAGCCTGGCTTTCCCGCTCTTTCCCCTCACAGCACCAGGGAGGGAGGGAGGGAGACAAAATGGTGGCAGGGGACACAATGGCAGCTCCCAGTTCAGCTCCCAGTGCTTCCAGGATGGCTCCCAGTGCCTCCAGGTACGAATCCCAGTCTCAACAAGTCCCCTCCCAGGCCCGTTTTAGACCTCTCTGAATCCTGCCCAGTCCCTCCCAATTCCCTTGCAGTCCCTTCCACTTCCCTCCCTCTGCATCCCAATTCCTCCGCAGTCCCTTCCAGTTTCCTCCCAATCCCTCTCAAATCCCTCCAGTCCCTCCCAGTCCTACCCAGTTCCCTCTCACATCCCTCCTGGCCCATCCCATTTCCATCTCAGTCCCTCCCAGATCTCCCAGCCTCTCACAAATCCCCTCCAAGTCCCTCCCAGTCTAATCCCAGTTCCTTCTGTTCCTCCTAGATCTCCTTCCAGTCTCTCCCAGTTCCGCTCCCCGTCCTGCCCAGT
The DNA here is from genome assembly GCF_015220805.1 of Pogoniulus pusillus. Classification (NCBI taxonomy): domain Eukaryota; kingdom Metazoa; phylum Chordata; class Aves; order Piciformes; family Lybiidae; genus Pogoniulus; species Pogoniulus pusillus. Next base: position 8,886 of record NW_026974600.1, read on the forward strand.
AACCCCCAGATCCTCTCCCAGTCCCTCCCAGTTGCCCCCAAGGGCCTTTCAGTTCCACTCAGTTCCTCCCAGTCTCTCCCAATCCCCAGGCAGTCCCAATCGGTTCCCTCCCTGTGCCTCCCAATTGCCTCACACTCCCTCCCAGTCACTCCCAGTTCCTCTCCAGTCCCCCTCAGTCTCTCCCAGTCCTACCCAGTTCCCTCTCACCTCCCTCTTGGTGCATCCCATTTCTATCCTAGTCCACCTCCAGCCCCTCCAAGTCCTTCCCACATCTCCTCCCAGTCTCGCACAAATCCCCTCCAAGTCCTTCCCAGTCCTGTCCCAGTTCCCTCCATTCTTCCCAGCATATCCCAGTCCCCTTCCAGTCCCTTCCATTCCCTTCCCAGTCCTTCCAAATCCCCTCACAGACTCTTCCAGGCCCCTCTGAGTACCTTTCAGACGCTCCCACTCAACTCCCCCTACCTCCCAGTCCATCCCAGTCACTTCCAATCCCTCCACTCCATCCCATTCCCTCCGAGCCCGTCCCAATGCCCTCCCAGTCTCCTCCCAATCCCTCCCAGTCTATCCCAGTCTCTCCCTATCCCCACACAGTCACAACCAGTTCCCTCCCAGTCTCTACCAATTACCTCCCAGTCCCTGACAATCCCTGACAGTCGGCACCCTGTGCCCTATCCCTGCTGGTCAAACCCAGGTCCATCCCAGTCCCTCCCAGTTCCACCCATTCAGGCTCCCTGGGAGTGACTGGGAGGGAAATGAGAAGGATTGGGATAGAATTTGGAGGGCCTGGGAGGCAGTGGGATGGAAACGGGAGGGAACTGGGTGGGCTTGGGAGGAAAGTGGTCCCATACTGGGACAAACTGTTCCCAAACTGGTAGGAACTGGGCCCAAAGTGGACACCAAGTGGGGGAATTGGGCCCAGCGCAGCCAATGGGAGCGCTTCCCGCCTAAGCCCCGCTGGCCAATCAGAGCGCAGCCTGGCTTTCCCGCTCTTTCCCCTCACAGCGCCAGGGAGGGAGGGAGAGAGGGAGACAGACAGAATGGTGGCAGGGGACACAATGGTGGCTCCCAGTTCAGCTCCCAGTGCTTCCAGGATGGCTCCCAGTGCTTCCCAGATGGCTCCCAGTGCCTTCAGGTATGGATCCCAGTCTCAACAAGTCCCCTCCCAGTCCCATTCTAGACCTATCCGAATCCCTCCAGTCCCTCCCAATTCCCTTGCAGTCCCTTCCACTTCCCTCCCTCTGCATCCCAATTCCCTCCACTAACTCCCAAGCCCCTATCCCTCTCTCCCAGGCCCTCCACATCCCCTCCCAGGCCATCCCAGTCCCTCCCAGTCCCTCCACTCCATCCCTCATCCTTTCCCACTTCCCTCCCACTACCTCTCAGTCCCTCCAAGTCTCCTCCCACGCCTCACCAGTCCCTCCCAATCCCATCCCACTTCCATCAGTCCCTCCCATTCCCCTCCCTGTCCCATCCCAAGACCTCCCAGGCCCATTCCCCTCCCTCACACCTCTCAGGCCCCTTACCAGTCTCACCCAATCCCTCCCAGTCCCACTCACTCCTTCCCAGTCCCCTTCCCACTCCACCCCACTCCCAGTCCATCTCAATGCCCTCCAGTCTCCTCCAAGTCCTTCCCAGTTCCTCTCAATCCCTCCCAGTCCCCTCCCAGACCTTCCCAGTCCCTTCCTGGCCTCTCCCAGTGTTCTCACCAGGTCCATCTCAGTCCCCTCCCAGTCTCTCTCAGTCTCTCCCAGTCCAACTCCAGTCCCCTCCCAGTCCTCTTATCACTCCCACCCAGCACCCTCCCAATCCTTCCCAGTCCATCCCACTAGCTCCCAAAATATCCCAGTCCCCTTCCAGTCACCTCCCACTCCCTCTCAATCCCCTCCAAGTCCCTTCCAAGCCCCTCCAACTACCTTCCCATTCCCCTCCCAGTATGCTCCCTCTGGCCCAGTCCCCTCCAGTCACTCACAATCCATTCCAGATCCCTTCCCATTTCCTCCCAATGCCCTCCTACTTCAGCCCAGTGCATCCCATTCCTCTCCCAGTTCCCAACAGTCCCTCCCATTACCCTCCCTGTCCCTCCCTGTCCCTCCCTGTCCCATTCCCCTCTCTGTCACCTCTCAGTCTCCTTCCCAGTCCCAACCACCCTCTCTCACTCCCCTCCTAGTCCCATCCCAGTTTCACATAATCCAATTCGACTCCTTTCCCAGTACATCCCACTCCCCTCCCAGTCCTTCTCTGTCCCTTCCAGTCCTCTCCCACTGCACCCCGAGTCCTAATCCAGTCCTTTCCAGGTCCATTCCAGTCCCATCCCAGTCCCAGTCCTCTCCCATTTCCTCTCAATCCACTCCCAGTCCCACCCAGCCTCACCCAATCCTTCCCAGTCCATGCCACTAGCTCCCAGTATATCCCACTCCGATTCCAGTCACCTCCCAAGTCCCTCCCAGTCCCCAGTCCTCTGCCACTCTGACCCAATCCCCTCCCAGTCCTTTCCAGCTCCATCCCAGTCCCTTCCCAGTCTCTCCCAGTCCCTAGTGCCATTCCAGTCCTCTCCCAGTCACTCACAATCCATTCCAGATCCCTCTCCCTTCCCTCCCAATCCACTCCCACTCCATTCCACTATCTCCCAGTATATCCCAGTCCCCTCCACTAACTCCCATGCCCCTCTCCCTCTCTCCCAGGCCCTCCACATCCCCTCCCAGGCCATCCCAGTCCCTCACAATCCCTCCACTCCATCCCTCATCCTTTCCCACTTCCCTCTCAGTCTCCTCCCACTCCTCCCCAGTCCCTCCCAATCCCATCCCACTTCCCAGCTCTCCCTCCCATTCCCCTCCCTGCCTCTCCCACTCACTCACAATCACCCTAGTCTGGAAGGGGACTGGGGCATACTGGGAGACACTGGGAGACACTGGGAAGGACTGGACTGGGACTGGGACGGTCTGGGAGAGGACTGGGAAGGAATGGGGCAGGACTGCGAGGGACTGAGGACTGGGAGGGGACTGGGATGAGTCCTTTCCCAGTCCAACTCCAGTCCCTCACAGTCCTCTCCCATTTCCTCCCAGTCCTCTATCAGTCCCACCCAGCCCCCTCCCAATCCTTCCCAGACCATCCCACTGGCTCCCAGTATATCCCAGGCCCCTCCCACGCCACTCCAACCACCTTTCACACACTCCCCCTACCTGCCCAGTCCCCTCCCAGTCACTCACAATCCTTTCCAAATCCCCTCCCTGTCCCATCCCAGCACCTCCCAGTCTCATTCCCCTCCCTGACACCTCTCAGGCCCCTTTCCAGTCCTCTCCCAGTTCAGCTCAGTCCTTCCCAGATCCCTTCCCAGCCCATCCTACTCCCTCCCACTCCATCCCACTCCCTCCCCATTCCTCTGAATCCCACCCACTCCCTCCCAACCCCTTCCCAGTCCCTCACTATGCCATTACACTCCTTTCCCACTACATCCCACAGCCCTCCCAGTCCTTTTCAGTCCTTTCCAGTCCTCTCCCAGTCCCAATCCAGTCCTTTCCAGGTCCACCCCAGTCCCCTCCCATTGCCATTCCACTCACTCACAATCCATTCCAGATCCATTCCCAATCTCTCCCACTCCATCCCACTATATCCCAGTCCCCTCCACTAACTCCTGAGCCCCTGTCACTCTCTCTCAGGCCCTCCACATCCCCTCCCAGGCCATCCCAGTCCCTCCCAATCCCTCCACTCCATCCCTCATCCTTTCCCACTTCCCTCCCACTACCTCTCAGTCCCTCCAAGTCTCCTCCCACGCCTCACCAGTCCCTCCCATTCCCCTCCCTGTCCCATCCCAGGGCCTCCCAGGCCCATTCCTCTCCCTCACACCTCTCAGGCCCCTTCCCAGTCTCACCCAATCCCTCCCAGTCCCACTCACTGCTTCCCAGATCCCTTCCCACTCCATCTCACTCCCTCCCAATCCCCTCCCAGTCTCTCACAATCTCATTCCAGTCCTACCCAATCCCTCCCGGTCTCCTTCCAGTCCTCCTCAGTCCTTTCCAGGCCTCTCCCAGTCCAAATCCAGTCCTTACCAGCCCCTTCCCACTCCCCTTCCCATCCCTTCCCCTTCCCTCCCAATCCCCTCCCAGTTTCTCTCTGTCCCTCCCAGTCTCACCCAGCCCCCTTCCAATCCTTCCCAGTTCATCCCACTAGCTCCCAGTACATCCCAGTCCCCTCCCAGTCCCTCCCAATGCCTTCCAGGCCTCCCCAACTCACTTTCACATCCTGCCACTACCTTCCCAGTCCTCTCCCACTCCGGCTCAGTCCCCTCCCAGTCACTCACAATCCTTTCCAGATCCCTTCCCATTCCCTCCCAATGCCCTCCCAGTCCACTCTCCTCCCTGACACCTCTCAGGCCCCTTCCCACTCCATCCCACTCCCACTCCATCCCAATGCCCTCCCCGTCTCCTCCCAGTCCTTCCCAGTCCCTTCCTGGCCTCTCCCAGTTCCCGCACAGTCCTCTTCCAGTCCCAATCCAGTTCTTACCAGGTCCATCTCAGTCCCCTTCCAATCTCTCTCAGTCCCTCCTTGTCCCTTCCCAGTCCAACTCCAGTCTCCTCCCAGTCCTCTCCCATTTCACCCCAGTCCTCTATCACTCCCAGCCAGTCCCGTCCCAATCCTTCCCAGTCCATCCCACTAGCTCCCACAATATCCCAGTCCCCTTCCAGTCACCTCCCACTCCCTCTTAATCCCCTCCCAGTCACTCACAATTCATTCCAGATCCCTTTCCATTCCATCTCATTCCTCTCTCACTTCCCATCAGTCCCTCCCATTCCCCTCCCTGTCCCAATCTCAGCACCTCCCAGTCCCATTCCCCTCCCTGACACCTCTAAGGCCCCTCCCACTTTAGCTCAGTCCTTCCCAGATCCCTTCCCAGTCCATCTCACTCCCTCCCACTCCTTCCCCGTTCCTCTGAATCCCACCCACTCCCTCCCAGTCCCATTCCACACTCTCACAATCCCATTCCACTCCTTTCCCAGTACGTCCCACTCCACACCCAGACCTTTTCAGTCCCTTCCAATCCTCTCCCATTTCCCTCCCAGTCCTCTCCCAGTCCCAATCCAGTCCTTTCCACGTCCATCCCAGTCCCTTCCCAGTCTCTCTTAGTCTCTCCCAGTCACTCACAATCCATTCCAGATCCCTCTCCATTCCCTCCCAATCCACTCCCACTCCATTCCACTATCTTCCAGTATATCCCAGTCCCCTCCACTAACTCCCAAGCCCCTATCCCTCTCTCCCTCCACATCCTCTCCCAGGCCATCCCAGTCCCTCCCAATCACTCCACTCCATCCCTGATCCCTGGGGGGCTGGTCCTGAACTGGGACACACTGTTCCCAAACTGGAGGGGCTGGTCCCAAACTGGGATGCACTGTTCCCAAACTGGGGGGGGCTGGTCCCGAACTGGGACGCACTGCTCCCAAACTGGGGGGCGGGTCCCAAACTGGGACGCACTGTTCCCAAACTGGGGGGGCTGGTCCCAAACTGGGATGCACTGTTCCCAAACTGGGGGGGCTGGTCCCAAACTGGGATGCACTGTTCCCAAATTGGGGGACTGGTCCCAAACTGGGACACACTGTTCCCAAACTGGGGGGGCTGGTCCCGAACTGGGACACACTGTTCCCAAACTGGGGGGGGCTGGTCCTGAACTGGGGCACACTGTTCCCAAATTGGGGGACTGGTCCCGAACTGGGATGCACTGTTCCCAAACTGGGGGGGGCTGGTCCTGAACTGGGGCACACTGTTCCCAAACTCGGGGGGACTGGTCCCGAACTGGGACGCACTGTTCCCAAACTGGGGGGGACTGGTCCCGAACTGGGACGCACTGTTCCCAAACTGGGGGGGACTGGTCCCGAACTGGGACGCACTGTTCCCAAACTGGGGGGGACTGGTCCCAAACTGGGACGCACTGTTCCCAAACTGGGGGGGACTGGTCCCAAACTGGGGGACTGGTCCCAAACTGGGACGCACTGTTCCCAAACTGGGGGGCTGGCCCAGCGCAGCCAATGGGAGCGCTGCTGCCCGAGCCCCACTGGCCAATCAGAGCGTGGCTCTGGCCCTCCTGCTCTGTCAGCGCCGGGAGGGAGGGAGGGAGGGGGGAGGGAGACCAAACGGCAGCAGGGGCACATTGGAGGCTCCCAGCGCCCCCAGAGCAGCTCCCAGCGCCTCCAGGTAAGATTCCCAGTCCCATCAAGCCCCCTCCCAGTCCCTCCCAGTTCCCTTCCAGACCTCTCCAAATCCTTCCCAGTCCCTCCCAATTCCTCTGCAGTGCCTCCCAGTTCCCTCCCAGACCTCTCCCAGCCCCTCTCTAATCCCATCCCTGTCCCTGCCCAATCCTGCTCCAGTCTCTCCCAGACCCCCTCTCAATCCCTCCCAATCCATCCATGTTCCTACTAGGATCGCTTTCAGTTCCCATCCAGGCCCTTCCCATGCCCTCCCCTTCCAGTCCTTTCCCAGTACAACTCACAGTCCTCACCCAGTCCCAATCCAGTCCTTACCAGGTCCATCCCAGTCCTCGCCCATTTCCACCCAATCCCCTATCAGTCCCATCCAGCCCCCTCCAAATCCTTCCCAGTCCATCCCACTAGCTCCCAGTACATCCCAGTCCCCTCCCAGTTCATTCCAGGCCCTTCCAACTACCTTTTAGACCCTCCCAGTCCCTTTTCATTCCCTTCCCAGTCCCTACTAAGTCCCCTCCCTCTCCCGCCCAGTCCCCTCCCACTCACTCACAATCCATTCCAGATCCCTTTCCATTCCCCTCCCTGTCCCCTCCCACTCCCTGTCAGTCAATCCCATTCCCCTCCCTGTCCCCTCCCACTCCCTGTCAGTCAATCCCATTCCCCTCCCTGTCCCCTCCCACTCCCTGTCAGTCAATCCCATTCCCCTCCCTGTCCCCTCCCACTCCCTGTCAGTCAATCCCATTCCCCTCCCTGTCCCCTCCCACTCCCTGTCAGTCAATCCCATTCCCCTCCCTGTCCCCTCCCACTCCCTGTCAGTCAATCCCATTCCCCTCCCTGTCCCCTCCCACTCCCTGTCAGTCAATCCCACTCCCCTCCCTGTCCCCTCCCACTCCCTGTCAGTCAATCCCACTCCCCTCCCTGTCCCTACCCACTCCCTGTCAGTCAATCCCATTCCCCTCCCTGTCCCCACCCACTCCCTGTCAGTCAATCCCATTCCCCTCCCTGTCCCCACCCACTCCCTGTCAGTCAATCCCATTCCCCTCCCTGTCCCCTCCCACTCCCTGTCAGTCAATCCCATTCCCCTCCCTGTCCCCTCCCACTCCCTGTCAGTCAATCCCACTCCCCTCCCTGTCCCCTCCCACTCCCTGTCAGTCAATCCCACTCCCCTCCCTGTCCCCTCCCACTCCCTGTCAGTCAATCCCACTCCCCTCCCTATCCCCTCCCACTCCCTGTCAGTCAATCCCACTCCCCTCCCTGTCCCCTCCCACTCCCTGTCAGTCAATCCCACTCCCCTCCCTGTCCCCTCCCACTCCCTGTCAGTCAATCCCACTCCCCTCCCTGTCCCCTCCCACTCCCTGTCAGTCAATCCCACTCCCCTCCCTGTCCCCTCCCACTCCCTGTCAGTCAATCCCATTCCCCTCCCTGTCCCCACCCACTCCCTGTCAGTCAATCCCATTCCCCTCCCTGTCCCCACCCACTCCCTGTCAGTCAATCCCATTCCCCTCCCTGTCCCCACCCACTCCCTGTCAGTCAATCCCATTCCCCTCCCTGTCCCCACCCACTCCCTGTCAGTCAATCCCATTCCCCTCCCTGTCCCCACCCACTCCCTGTCAGTCAATCCCATTCCCGCCCAGTCCTGTCCCAGTTCCTTCCATTCTTCCCAGCATATCCCAGTCCCCTTCCAGTCCCTCCCCTTCCCTTCACAGTCCTTCCAAATCCCCTCACAGACTCTTCCAGGCCCCTCCGAGTACCTTTCAGACGTTTCCACTCCCCTCCCCCTACCTCCCAGTCCATCCCAGTCACTTCCAATCCCTCCACTCCATCCCTGATCCCTTCCCACTCCATCCAATTCCACTCCTTTCCCAGTACATCCCACCCCCCCTCCTAGTCCTTCTCTGTCCCTTCCAGTCCTCTCCCATTGCCCTCCCAGTCCTAAGCCAGTACTTTCCAGTCCCATCCCAGTCCCAGTCCTCTCCCATTTCCTCTCAATCCACTCCCAGTCCCACCCAGCCTCACCCAATCCTTCCTAGTCCATCCCACTAGCTCCCAGTATGTCCCGCTCCCCTTCCACTCACCTCCCAAGTCCCTCCCAGTCCCCTCCCACTCCCTCCTAATCCCCTCCCAGTCCCCAGGCCCCTCCCAGTCACTCACAATCCATTCCAGATCCCTTCCCATTCCCTCCCAATCCCCTCCCACTCACTCCCATTCCTCTCCCACTTCCCACCAGTCCTTCCCATTCCCCTCCCTGTCCCATCCCAGCACCTCTCAGTCCCATTCCCCCTCCCTGACACCTCTCAGGCCCTTTCCCAATCCTCTCCCACTTTTGCTCAGTCCTTACCAGATCCCTTCCCAGTCCATCCTACTCCCTCCCACTCCATCCCTCCTCGTTCCTCTGAATTCCACCCACTCCCTCCAAATCCCCTCCCAGTCTCTCACAATCTCATTCCTCTCCTTTCCCAGTACATCCCACTCCCCACCCAGTCCTCTCTCAGCCCCTTCCAATCCTCTCCCATTTCCCTCCCAGTCCCAATCCAGTCCTTTCCAGGCCCATCCCACTCCTCTCCCAGTCTCTCCCAGTCCCCAGTGCCATTCCAGTCCTCTCCCAGTCACTCACAATCCATTCCAGATCCCTCTTCATTCCCTCCCAATCTACTCCCACTTCATTCCACTATCTCCCAGTATATCCCAATCCCCTCCACTAACTCCCAAGCCCAGTGCATCCTATTCCTCTCCCAGTTCCCAACAGTCCTTCCCATTACTCTCCCTGTCCCTCCCAGTCCCATTCCCTCTCTGTCACCTATCAGTCTCCTTCCCAGACGCAACCACTCTCTCTCACTCCCCTCCCAGTACCATCCCAGTTTCACATAATCCAATTCCACTCCTTTCCCAGTACATCACACTCCCCTCACAGTCCTCACCCATTGCCCTCCCAGTCCTAAGCCAGTCCTTTCCAGGTCCATCCCAGTCCCAGTCCTCTCCCATTTCCTCTCAATCCACTCCCAGTCCCACCCGGCCTCATCCAATCCTTCCCAGTCCATCCCACTAGCTCCCAGTATGTCCCACTCCCCTCCCAGTCCCTTCCAATCCTCTCCCATTTCCCTCCCAGTCCCAATCCAGTCCTTTCCAGCTCCATCCCAGTCCCCAACCAGTCTCTCCCAGTCTCTAGTGCCATTCCAGTCCTCTCCCAGTCACTCACAATCCATTCCAAATCCCTCTCCATTCCCTCCCAATCCATTCCCAATCTATTCCACTATCTCCCAGTATATCCCAGTCCCCTCCACTAACTCCCATGCCCCTCTCCCTCTCTCCCAGGCCCTCCACATCCCCTCCCAGGCCATCCCAGTCCCTCACAATCCCTCCACTCCATCCCTCATCCTTTCCCACTTCCCTCTCAGTCTCCTCCCACTCCTTCCCAGTCCCTCCCAATCCCATCCCACTTCCCAGCTCTCCCTCCCATTCCCCTCCCTGCCTCTCCCACTCACTCACAATCACCCTAGTCTGGAAGGGGACTGGGGCATACTAGGAGACACTGGGAAGGACTGGATTGGGACTGGGACGGTCTGGGAGAGGACTGGGAAGGAATGGGGCAGGACTGCGAGGGACTGAGGACTGGGAGGGGACTGGGATGAGTCCTTTCCCAGTCCAACTCCAGTCCCTCACAGTCCTCTCCCATTTCCTCCCAGTCCTCTATCAGTCCCACCCAGCCCCCTCCCAATCCTTCCCAGACCATCCCACTGGCTCCCAGTATATCCCAGGCCCCTCCCACGCCACTCCAACTACCTTTCACACACTCCCCCTACCTGCCCAGTCCCCTCCCAGTCACTCACAATCCTTTCCAAATCCCCTCCCTGTCCCATCCCAGCACCTCCCAGTCCAATTCCCCTCCCTGACACCTCTCAGGCCCCTTCCCAGTCCTCTCCCAGTTCAGCTCAGTCCTTCCCAGATCCCTTCCCACTCCCTCCCCGTTCCTCTCAATCCCACCCACTCACTCCCAATCCCTTCCCAGTCTCTCACAATCCCATTCCAGTCCTACCCAATCCCTTCTGGTCTCCTTCCAGTCTTCCTCAGTCCTTTCCAGGCCTCTCCCAATCCAAATCCAGTCCTTACCAGCCCCTTCCCACTCCCCTTTCCATCCCTTCCCCTTCCCTCCCAATCCCCTCCCAGTCTCTCTCTGTCCCTCCCAGTCTGATCCCATTTCCTCCCAATCCACTCCCAGTCTCACCCAGCCCCCTTCCAATCCTTCCCAGTCCATCCCACTCGCTCCCAGTACATCCCAGTCCCCTCCCAATGCCTTCCAGGCCACCCCAAAGACCTTTCACACTCTCCCACTACCTTCCCAGTCCCCTCCCAGTCACTCACAATCCATTCCAGATCCCTTCCCATTCCCTCCCAATGCCCTCCCAGGTCACTCCTCCCTGACACCTCTCAGGCCCCTTCCCACTCCATCCCACTCCCACTCCATCCCAATGCCATCCCAGTCTCCTCCAAGTCCTTCCCAGTTCCTCTCAATCCCTCCCACTCCCCCTCCCAGTCGCTTCCTGTCCTCTCCCAGTTCCCTCACAGTCCTCTCCCAGTCCCAATCCAGTCCTTATCAGATCCATCTCAGTCCCCTCCCAGTCTCTCTCAGTCCCTCCCGGTCCCATCCCAGTCCAACTCCAGTCCCGTCCCAGTCCTCTATCACTCCCACCCAGCCCCATCCCAATCCTTCCCAGTCCATCCCACTAGCTCCCACAATATCCCAGTCCCCTTCCAGTCACCTCCCACTCCCTTCTAATCCCCTCCCTGTCCCCAGTCCCCTCCCAGTCACTCACAATTCATTCCAGATCCCTTTCCCTTCCCTCCCAATCCCCTTCCACTCCCTCCCATTCCATTTCATTCCTCTCCCACTTCCCAGCAGTCCCTCCCATTCCCCTCCCTGTCCCATCCCAGCAACTCCCAGTCCAATTCCCCTCCCTGACACCTCTCAGGCCCCCTACCATTCCTCTCCCAGTTCAGCTCAGTCCTTCCCAGATCCCTTCCCAGTCCATCTCACTCCCTCCCACTCATCCCACTCGTTCCCCGTGCCTCTGAATCCCACCCACTCCCTCCCAAACCCCTCCCAGTCCCATCCCACTCTCTCACAATCCCATTCCACTCCTTTCCCAGTACATCCCACTCCGCACCCAGTTCTTTTCAGTCCCTTCCAATCCTCTCCCATTTCCCTCCCAGTCCTCTCCCAGTCCCAATCCAATCTTTCCAGGTCCATCCCAGTCCCCTACCAGTCACCTCCCACTCCCTCCTAATCCCCTCCCTGTCCCCAGTCCTCTCCCAGTCACACACAATCCATTCCAGATCCCTCTCCATTCCCTCCCAATCCACTCCCAATCTATTCCACTATCTCCCAGTATATCCCAGTCCCCTCCACTAACTCCCATGCCCCTCTCCCTCTCTCCCAGGCCCTCCACATCCCCTCCCAGGCCATCCCAGTCCCTCACAATCCCTCCACTCCATCCCTCATCCTTTCCCACTTCCCTCTCAGTCTCCTCCCACTCCTCCCCAGTCCCTCCCAATCCCATCCCACTTCCCAGCTCTCCCTCCCATTCCCCTCCCTGCCTCTCCCACTCACTCACAATCACCCTAGTCTGGAAGGGGACTGGGGCATACTGGGAGACACTGGGAAGGACTGGATTGGGACTGGGACGGTCTGGGAGAGGACTGGGAAGGAATGGGGCAGGACTGCGAGGGACTGAGGACTGGGAGGGGACTGGGATGAGTCCTTTCCCAGTCCAACTCCAGTCCCTCACAGTCCTCTCCCATTTCCTCCCAGTCCTCTATCAGTCCCACCCAGCCCCCTCCCAATCCTTCCCAGACCATCCCACTGGCTCCCAGTATATCCCAGGCCCCTCCCACGCCACTCCAACTACCTTTCACACACTCCCCCTACCTGCCCAGTCCCCTCCCAGTCACTCACAATCCCTTCCAGATCCCTTCCCATTCCCTCCCAATGCCCTCCCAGGTCACTCCTCCCTGACACCTCTCAGGCCCCTTCCCACTCCATCCCACTCCCACTTCATCCCAGTGCCCTCCCAGTCTCCTCCAAGTCCTTCCCAGTTCCTCTCAATCCCTCCCACTCCCCCTCCCAGTCCCTTCCTGTCCTCTCCCAGTTCCCTCACAGTCCTCTCCCAGTCCCAATCCAGTCCTTATCAGATCCATCTCAGTCCCCTCCCAGTCTCTCTCAGTCCCTCCCGGTCCCGTTCCAGTCCAACTCCAGTCCCGTCCCAGTCCTCTATCACTCCCACCCAGCCCCATCCCAATCCTTCCCAGTCCATCCCACTAGCTCCCACAATATCCCAGTCCCCTTCCAGTCACCTCCCACTCCCTCCTAATCCCCTCCCAGTCCCCAGTCCTCTCCCAGTCACTCACAATTCATTCCAGATCCCTTTCCCTTCCCTCCCAATCCCCTTCCACTCCCTCCCATTCCATCTCATTCCTCTCCCACTTCCCAGCAGTCCCTCCCATTCCCCTCCCTGTCCCATCCCAGCAACTCCCAGTCCCATTCCCCTCCCTGACACCTCTCAGGCCCCTTCCCAGTCCTCTCCCAGTTCAGCTCACTCCTTCCCAGATCCCTTCCCAGTCCATCTCACTCATCCCACTCCTTCCCCGTGCCTCTGAATCCCACCCACTCCCTCCCAGTCCCATCCCACTCTCTCACAATCCCATTCCACTCCTTTCCCAGTACATCCCACTCCACACCCAGACCTTTTCAGTCCCTTCCAATCCTCTCCCATTTCCCTCCCAGTCCTCTCCCAGTCCCAATCCAGTCCTTTCCACGTCCATCCCAGTCCCTTCCCAGTTTCTCTTAGTCACTCCCAGTCCCTAGTGCCATTCCAGTCCTCTCCCAGTCACTCACAATCCATTCCAGATCCCTCTCCATTCCCTCCCAATCCTCTCCCACTCCATTCCACTATTTTCCAGTATATCCCAGTCCCCTCCACTAACTCCCAAGCCCCTATCCCTCTCTCCCTCCACATCCCCTCCCAGGCCATCCCAGTCCCTCCCAATCACTCCACTCCATCCCTGATCCCTGGGGGGCTGGTCCCGAACTGGGGCACACTGCTCCCAAACTGGGGGGCGGGTCCCAAACTGGGATGCACTGTTCCCAAACTGGGGGGGCTGGTCCCGAACTGGGGCACACTGTTCCCAAACTGGGGGGGACTGGTCCTGAACTGGGACGCACTGTTCCCAAACTGGGGGGAACTGGTCCCGAACTGGGACACACTGTTCCCAAACTGGGGGACTGGTCCCAAACTGGGACGCACTGTTCCCAAACTGGGGGGGACTGGTCCCAAACTGGAGGGACTGGTCCCGAACTGGGACACACTGTTCCCAAACTGGGAGGGGCTGGTCCCGAACTGGGACGCACTGTTCCCAAACTGGGGGGCTGGCCCAGCGCAGCCAATGGGAGCGCTGCTGCCCGAGCCCCACTGGCCAATCAGAGCGTGGCTCTGGCCCTCCTGCTCTGTCAGCGCCGGGAGGGAGGGAGGGAGGGGGGAGGGAGACCAAACGGCAGCAGGGGCACATTGGAGGCTCCCAGCGCCCCCAGAGCAGCTCCCAGCGCCTCCAGGTAAGATTCCCAGTCCCATCAAGCCCCCTCCCAGTCCCTCCCAGTTCCCTTCCAGACCTCTCCAAATCCTTCCCAGTCCCTCCCAATTCCTCTGCAGTGCCTCCCAGTTCCCTCCCAGACCTCTCCCAGCCCCTCTCTAATCCCATCCCTGTCCCTGCCCAATCCTGCTCCAGTCTCTCCCAGACCCCCTCTCAATCCCTTCCAATCCATCCCAGTTCCTACTGGGATCGCTTTCAGTTCCCATCCAGGCCCTTCCCATGCCCTCCCCTTCCAGTCCTTTCCCAGTACAACTCACAGTCCTCACCCAGTCCCAATCCAGTCCTTACCAGGTCCATCCCAGTCCTCTCCCATTTCCACCCAATCCCCTATCAGTCCCATCCAGTCCCCTCCAAATCCTTCCCAGTCCATCCCACTAGCTCCCAGTACATCCCAGTCCCCTCCCAGTTCATTCCAGGCCCTTCCAACTACCTTTTAGACCCTCCCAGTCCCTTTTCATTCCCTTCCCAGTCCCTACTAAGTCCCCTCCCTCTCCCGCCCAGTCCCCTCCCACTCACTCACAATCCATTCCAGATCCCTTTCCATTCCCCTCCCTGTCCCCTCCCACTCCCTGTCAGTCAATCCCATTCCCCTCCCTGTCCCCTCCCACTCCCTGTCAGTCAATCCCACTCCCCTCCCTGTCCCCTCCCACTCCCTGTCAGTCAATCCCACTCCCCTCCCTGTCCCCTCCCACTCCCTGTCAGTCAATCCCATTCCCGTCCCTGTCCCCTCCCACTCCCTGTCAGTCAATCCCATTCCCCTCCCTGTCCCCTCCCACTCCCTGTCAGTCAATCCCATTCCCCTCCCTGTCCCCTCCCACTCCCTGTCAGTCAATCCCATTCCCCTCCCTGTCCCCTCCCACTCCCTGTCAGTCAATCCCATTCCCCTCCCTGTCCCCTCCCACTCCCTGTCAGTCAATCCCATTCCCCTCCCTGTCCCCTCCCACTCCCTGTCAGTCAATCCCATTCAACTCCCTGTCCCCTCCCACTCCCTGTCAGTCAATCCCATTCCCCTCCCTGTCCCCTCCCACTCCCTGTCAGTCAATCCCATTCCCCTCCCTGTCCCCTCCCACTCCCTGTCAGTCAATCCCACTCCCCTCCCTGTCCCCTCCCACTCCCTGTCAGTCAATCCCACTCCCCTCCCTGTCCCCTCCCACTCCCTGTCAGTCAATCCCATTCCCCTCCCTGTCCCCACCCACTCCCTGTCAGTCAATCCCATTCCCCTCCCTGTCCCCACCCACTCCCTGTCAGTCAATCCCATTCCCCTCCCTGTCCCCTCCCACTCCCTGTCAGTCAATCCCATTCCCCTCCCTGTCCCCACCCACTCCCTGTCAGTCAATCCCATTCCCCTCCCTGTCCCCACCCACTCCCTGTCAGTCAATCCCATTCCCGCCCAGTCCTGTCCCAGTTCCTTCCATTCTTCGCACCATATCCCAGTCCCCTTCCAGTCCCTCCCCTTCCCTTCACAGTCCTTCCAAATCCCCTCACAGACTCTTCCAGGCCCCTCCGAGTACCTTTCAGACGTTTCCACTCCCCTCCCCCTACCTCCCAGTCCATCCCAGTCACTTCCAATCCCTCCACTCCATCCCTGATCCCTTCCCACTCCATCCAATTCCACTCCTTTCCCAGTACATCCCACCCCCCATCCTAGTCCTTCTCTGTCCCTTCCAGTCCTCTCCCATTGCCCTCCCAGTCCTAAGCCAGTACTTTCCAGTCCCATCCCAGTCCCAGTCCTCTCCCATTTCCTCTCAATCCACTCCCAGTCCCACCCAGCCTCACCCAATCCTTCCTAGTCCATCCCACTAGCTCCCAGTATGTCCCGCTCCCCTTCCACTCACCTCCCAAGTCCCTCCCAGTCCCCTCCCACTCCCTCCTAATCCCCTCCCAGTCCCCAGGCCCCTCCCAGTCACTCACAATCCATTCCAGATCCCTTCCCATTCCCTCCCAATCCCCTCCCACTCACTCCCATTCCTCTCCCACTTCCCACCAGTCCTTCCCATTCCCCTCCCTGTCCCATCCCAGCACCTCTCAGTCCCATTCCCCCTCCCTGACACCTCTCAGGCCCTTTCCCAATCCTCTCCCACTTTTGCTCAGTCCTTACCAGATCCCTTCCCAGTCCATCCTACTCCCTCCCACTCCATCCCTCCTCGTTCCTCTGAATTCCACCCACTCCCTCCAAATCCCCTCCCAGTCTCTCACAATCTCATTCCTCTCCTTTCCCAGTACATCCCACTCCCCACCCAGTCCTCTCTCAGCCCCTTCCAATCCTCTCCCATTTCCCTCCCAGTCCCAATCCAGTCCTTTCCAGGCCCATCCCACTCCTCTCCCAGTCTCTCCCAGTCCCCAGTGCCATTCCAGTCCTCTCCCAGTCACTCACAATCCATTCCAGATCCCTCTTCATTCCCTCCCAATCCTCTCCCACTCAATTCCACTATCTCCCAGTATATCCCAATCCCCTCCACTAACTCCCAAGCCCAGTGCATCCCATTCCTCTCCCAGTTCCCAACAGTCCTTCCCATTACTCTCCCTGTCCCTCCCAGTCCCATTCCCTCTCTGTCACCTATCAGTCTCCTTCCCAGACGCAACCACTCTCTCTCACTCCCCTCCCAGTACCATCCCAGTTTCACATAATCCAATTCCACTCCTTTCCCAGTACATCACACTCCCCTCACAGTCCTCTCCCATTGCCCTCCCAGTCCTAAGCCAGTCCTTCCCAGTCCATCCCACTAGCTCCCAGTATGTCCCACTCCCCTCCCAGTCCCTTCCAATCCTCTCCCATTTCCCTCCCAGTCCCAATCCAGTCCTTTCCAGCTCCATCCCAGTCCCCTACCAGTCTCTCCCAGTCCCTAGTGCCATTCCAGTCCTCTCCCAGTCACTCACAATCCATTCCAGATCCCTCTCCATTCCCTCCCAATCCATTCCCAATCTATTCCACTATCTCCCAGCATATCCCAGTCCCCTCCACTAACTCCCAAGCCCCTCTTCCTCTCTCCCAGGCCCTCCACATCCCCTCCCAGGCCATCCCAGTCCCTCACAATCCCTCCACTCCATCCCTCATCCTTTCCCACTTCCCTCTCAGTCTCCTCCCACTCCTCCCCAGTCCCTCCCAATCCCATCCCACTTCCCAGCTCTCCCTCCCATTCCCCTCCCTGCCTCTCCCACTCACTCACAATCACCCTAGTCTGGAAGGGGACTGGGGCATACTGGGAGACACTGGGAAGGACTGGATTGGGACTGGGACGGTCTGGGAGAGGACTGGGAAGGAATGGGGCAGGACTGCGAGGGACTGAGGACTGGGAGGGGACTGGGATGAGTCCTTTCCCAGTCCAACTCCAGTCCCTCACAGTCCTCTCCCATTTCCTCCCAGTCCTCTATCAGTCCCACCCAGCCCCCTCCCAATCCTTCCCAGACCATCCCACTGGCTCCCAGTATATCCCAGGCCCCTCCCACGCCACTCCAACTACCTTTCACACACTCCCCCTACCTGCCCAGTCCCCTCCCAGTCACTCACAATCCTTTCCAAATCCCCTCCCTGTCCCATCCCAGCACCTCCCAGTCCAATTCCCCTCCCTGACACCTCTCAGGCCCCTTCCCAGTCCTCTCCCAGTTCAGCTCAGTCCTTCCCAGATCCCTTCCCAGCCCATCCTACTCCCTCCCACTCCATCCCACTCCATCCCCATTCCTCTGAATCCCACCCACTCACTCCCAATCCCTTCCCAGTCCCTCACTATCCCATTACACTCCTTTCCCACTACATCCCACTGCCCTCCCAGTCCTTTTCAGTCCTCTCCCAGTCCCAATCCAGTCCTTTCCAGCTCCATCCCAGTTCCCTCCCGCTCTGTCAGTCCCTCCTAGTCCCTTTCTATTGCCATTCCACTCACTCACAATCCATTCCAGATCCATTCCCAATCTCTCCCACTCCATCCCCCTATCTCCCAGTATATCCCAGTCCCCTCCACTAACTCCCGAGCCCCTATCACTCTCTCCCAGGCCCTCCACATCCCCTCCCAGTCCCTCCACTCCATCCCTCATCCTTTCCCACTTCCCTCCCACTACCTCTCAGTCCCTCCAAGTCTCCTCCCACGCCTCACCAGTCCCTCCAAATCCCATCCCACTTCCATCAGTCCCTCCCATTCCCCTCCCTGTCCCATCCCAGGGCCTCCCAGGCCCATTCCTCTCCCTCACACCTCTCAGGCCCCTTCCCAGTCTCACCCAATCCCTCCCAGACCCACTCACTCCTTCCCAGATCCCTTCCCAGTCCATCCCACCCCCTCCCAATCCCCTCCCAGTCTCTCACAATCCCATACCAGTCCTACCCAATCCCTCCTGGTCTCCTTCCAGTTCCCCTCAGTCCTTTCCAGGCCTCTCCCAATCCAAATCCAGTCCTTACCAGCCCCTTCCCATCCCTCCCAATCCCCTCCCAGTCTCACCCAGCCCCCTTCCAATCCTTCCCAGTCCATCCCACTAGCTCCCAGTATATCCCAGTCCCCTCCCAGGCCACCCCAAAGACCTTTCACACCCTCCCACTACCTTCCCAGTCCCCTCCCAGTCACTCACAATTCATTCCAGATCCCTTCCCATTCCCTCTCAATGCCCTCCCAGGCCACTCTCCTCCCTGACACCGCTCAGGCCCCTTCCCACTCCATCCCAATGCCCTCCCAGTCTCCTCCAATTCCTTCCCAGTTCCTCTCAATCCCTCCCAGTCCCTTCCTGGCCTCTCCCAGTTCCCTCACAGTCCTCTCCCAGTCCAGTACTTACCAGGTCCATCTCAGTCCCCTCCCAGTCTCTCTCAGTCCCGCCCAGTCCCTTCCCAGTCCAACTCCAGTCCTGTCCCAGTCCTCTATCACCCCCACCCAGCCCCATCCCAATCCTTCCCAGTCCATCCCACTACCTCCCACAATATCCCAGTCCCCTTCCAGTCACCTCCCACTCCCTCCTAATCCCCTCCCTGTCCCCAGTCCCCTCCCAGTCACTCACAATTCATTCCAGATCCCTTTCCCTTCCCTCCCAATCCCCTTCCACTCCCTCCCATTCCATTTCATTCCTCTCCCACTTCCCAGCAGTCCCTCCCATTCCCCTCCCTGTCCCATCCCAGCAACTCCCAGTCCAATTCCCCTCCCTGACACCTCTCAGGCCCCCTCCCATTCCTCTCCCAGTTCAGCTCAGTCCTTCCCAGATCCCTTCCCAGTCCATCTCACTCCCTCCCACTCATCCCACTCCTTCCCCGTGCCTCTGAATCCCACCCACTCCCTCCCAAAGCCCTCCCAGTCCCATCCCACTCTCTCACAATCCCATTCCACTCCTTTCCCAGTACATCCCACTCCGCACCCAGTTCTTTTCAGTCCCTTCCAATCCTCTCCCATTTCCCTCCCAGTCCTCTCCCAGTCCCAATCCAATCTTTCCAGGTCCATCCCAGTCCCCTACCAGTCACCTCCCACTCCCTCCTAATCCCCTCCCTGTCCCCAGTCCTCTCCCAGTCACTCACAATCCATTCCAGATCCCTCTCCATTCCCTCCCAATCCACTCCCACTCCATTCCACTATCTCCCAGTATATCCCAGTCCCCTCCACTAACTCCCGAGCCCCTATCCCTCTCTCCCAGGCCCTCCACATCCCCTCCCAGGCCATCCCAGTCCCTCACAATCCCTCCACTCCATCCCTCATCCTTTCCCACTTCCCTCTCAGTCTCCTCCCACTCCTCCCCAGTCCCTCCCAATCCCATCCCACTTCCCAGCTCTCCCTCCCATTCCCCTCCCTGCCTCTCCCACTCACTCACAATCACCCTAGTCTGGAAGGGGACTGGGGCATACTGGGAGACACTGGGAAGGACTGGATTGGGACTGGGACGGTCTGGGAGAGGACTGGGAAGGAATGGGGCAGGACTGCGAGGGACTGAGGACTGGGAGGGGACTGGGATGAGTCCTTTCCCAGTCCAACTCCAGTCCCTCACAGTCCTCTCCCATTTCCTCCCAGTCCTCTATCAGTCCCACCCAGCCCCCTCCCAATCCTTCCCAGACCATCCCACTGGCTCCCAGTATATCCCAGGCCCCTCCCACGCCACACCAACCACCTTTCACACACTCCCCCTACCTGCCCAGTCCCCTCCCAGTCACTCACAATCCTTTCCAAATCCCCTCCCTGTCCCATCCCAGCACCTCCCAGTCCAATTCCCCTCCCTGACACCTCTCAGGCCCCTTCCCAGTCCTCTCCCAGTTCAGCTCAGTCCTTCCCAGATCCCTTCCCACTCCCTCCCCGTTCCTCTCAATCCCACCCACTCACTCCCAATCCCTTCCCAGTCTCTCACAATCCCATTCCAGTCCTACCCAATCCCTTCTGGTCTCCTTCCAGTCTTCCTCAGTCCTTTCCAGGCCTCTCCCAATCCAAATCCAGTCCTTACCAGTCCCTTCCCACTCCCCTTCCCATCCCTTTCCCTTCCCTCCCAATCCCCTCCCAGTCTCACCCAGCCCCCTTCCAATCCTTCCCAGTCCATCCCACTCACTCCCAGTACATCCCAGTCCCCTCCCAATGCCTTCCAGGCCACCCCAAAGACCTTTCACACCCTCCCACTACCTTCCCAGTCCCCTCCCAGTCACTCACAATCCATTCCAGATCCCTTCCCATTCCCTCCCAATGCCCTCCCAGGTCACTCCTCCCTGACACCTCTCAGGCCCCTTCCCACTCCATCCCAATGCCCTCCCAGTCTCCTCCAAGTCCTTCCCAGTTCCTCTCAATCCCTCCCACTCCCCCTCCCAGTCCCTTCCTGTCCTCTCCCAGTCCCAATCCAGTCCTTATCAGATCCATCTCAGTCCCCTCCCAGTCTCTCTCAGTCCCTCCCGGTCCCGTCCCAGTCCAACTCCAGTCCCGTCCCAGTCCTCTATCACTCCCACCCAGCCCCATCCCAATCCTTCCCAGTCCATCCCACTAGCTCCCACAATATCCCAGTCCCCTTCCAGTCACCTCCCACTCCCTCCTCATCCCCTCCCAGTCCCCAGTCCCCTCCCAGTCACTCACAATTCATTCCAGATGCCTTTCCCTTCCCTCCCAATCCCCTTCCACTCCCTCCCATTCCATCTCATTCCTCTCCCACTTCCCAGCAGTCCCTCCCATTCCCCTCCCTGTCCCATCCCAGCAACTCCCAGTCCCATTCCCCTCCCTGACACCTCTCAGGCCCCCTCCCATTCCTCTCCCAGTTCAGCTCAGTCCTTCCCAGATCCCTTCCCAGTCCATCTCACTCATCCCACTCCTTCCCCGTGCCTCTGAATCCCACCCACTCCCTCCCAGTCCCATCCCACTCTCTCACAATCCCATTCCACTCCTTTCCCAGTACATCCCACTCCACACCCAGTCCTTTTCAGTCCCTTCCAATCCACTCCCATTTCCCTCCCAGTCCCAATCGAGTCCTTTCCAGGTCCATCCAAGTCCCCTCTCAGTCTCTCCCAGTCCCTAGTGCTACCAGTCACCTCCCACTCCCTCCTAATCCCCTCCCTGTCCCCAGTCCTCTCCCAGTCACTCACAATCCATTCCAGATCCCTCTCCATTCCCTCCCAATCCTCACCCACTCCATTCCACTATCTCCCAGTATATCCCAGTCCCCTCCACTAACTCCCATGCCCCTCTCCCTCTCTCCCTCCACATCCCCTCCCAGGCCATCCCAGTCCCTCCCAATCCCTCCACTCCATCCCTGATCCCTTCCCGCTCCATCCCATTCCCTCCCAGTCCGTCCCAATGCCCTCCCAGCCTCCTCCCAATCCCTCCCAGTCTCTCCCAATCCCCACACAGTCACAACCAGTTCCCTCCCAGTCCCTGACAATCCCTCACAGGCTGCACCCTGTGCCCCATCCCTGCCCGTCACACCCAGTTCCATCCCAGTCCCTCCCAGTCCCTCCCAATCAGGCTCCCTGGGAGGGGCTGGGAGGGAAATGAGAAGGATTGGGATAGAATTTGGAGGGCCTGGGAAGTTGTGGGATGGAAATGGGAGGGGACTGGGCAGGGGACTGGGAAGGAAGTGGGAGGCATTGGGAGGGAGTAGGAGAGAACTGTTAGGGACTGGGAGCGAGTTGGGAGGGAACTGGGAGGTACTGGAAAGAGATTTGGAGGGACTGGGAGGGGAGGGCTGGGGACTGGAACAGAAGTGGTAGGGACTGGGACAGACTGGGAGGGGACATGAAGGTGTGTTGGGGGTACTGGATGGAATTGGGAAGCACTGGGATGGGACTGGGCAGGAACTGCGAGGAAACTGGGAGGGTGTGGGAGGGAACCGGCAAAGACTGGGAGAGGACTGGAGGGGACTGGGAAGAACTGGATGGGGAGTGGGAGGGACTGGAACAGAAGTGGGAGGGGAATGGAAGGGACTGGGAGGGAACTGGACCCCAACTGGGGCAAACTGGGCCCAAACTGGGACACACTCAACCCAAACTGCAGGGGAGTGGTCGCAGACTGGGGGGGGTCTGGTCCCAAACTGGGGGGGACTGGTCCCGAACAGGGACACACTGTTCCCAAACTGGGGGGGGGGCTGGTCCCAAACTGGGGGGACTGGTCCCAAACTGGGACGCACTGGAACAAAACTGGGGGGGCTGGTCCCGAACTGGGGCACACTGTTCCCAAACTGGGGGGGACTGGTCCCGAACAGGGACACACTGTTCCCAAACTGGGGGGGGACTGGTCCCAAACTGGGACGCACTGGAACAAAACTGGGGGGGCTGGTCCCGAACTGGGGCACACTGTTCCCAAACTGGGGGGCAGGTCCTGAACTGGGACGCACTGTTCCCAAACTGGGGGACTGGTCCCAAACTAGGGCACACTGTTCCCAAACTGGGGGGCAGGTCCCGAACTGGGGCACACTGTTCCCAAACTGGGGGGGCTGGTCCCGAACTGGGACACACTGTTCCCAAACTGGGGGACTGGTCCCGAACTGGGACGCACTGTTCCCAAACTGGGGGACTGGTCCCGAACTGGGACGCACTGTTCCCAAACTGGGGGGGACTGGTCCCAAACTGGGACGCACTGTTCCCAAACTGGGGGACTGGTCCCGAACTGGGACGCACTGTTCCCAAACTGGGGGGGACTGGTCCCGAACTGGGATGCACTGTTCCCAAACTGGGGGACTGGTCCCGAACTGGGACACACTGTTCCCAAACTGGGGGGGACTGGTCCCAAACTGGGGCGCACTGTTCCCAAACTGGGATGCACTGTTCCCAAACTGGGGGACTGGTCCCAAACTGGGATGCACTGTTCCCAAACTGGGGCGCACTGTTCCCAAACTGGGATGCACTGTTCCCAAACTGGGGGACTGGTCCCAAACTGGGGTGCACTATTCCCAAACTGGGGGGGCTGGTCCCGAACTGGGACGCACTGTTCCCAAACTGGGGGGACTGGTCCTGAACTGGGACGCACTGTTCCCAAACTGGGGGGCTGGCCCAGCGCAGCCAATGGGAGCGCTGCTGCCCGAGCCCCGCTGGCCAATCAGAGCATGGCTCTGGCCCTCCTGCTCTGTCAGTGCCGGGAGGGAGGGAGGGAGGGGGGAGGGAGATCAAACGGCAGCAGGGGCACATTGGAGGCTCCCAGCGCCCCCAGAGCAGCTCCCAGCGCCTCCAGGTAAGATTCCCAGTCCCATCAAGCCCCCTCCCAGTCCCTCCCAATTCCTCTGCAGTGCCTTCCAGTTCCCTCCCAGACCTCTCCCAGCCCCTCTCTAATCCCATCCCAGTCCCTGCCCAATCCTGCTCCAGTCTCTTCCAGACCACCTCCCAGTCCCTCCCAGTCTGTCCCAGTTCTTCCTAGGAGCACTTTCAGTTCCCATCCAGGCCCCTTCCAAGTCCTCCCATTCCAGTCCTTTCCCAGTACAACCCAGTCCTCACCCAGTCCCAATCCAGTCCTTACCAGGTCCATCCCAGTCTCCTTTCAGTCTCTCTCTGTCCCTTCCAGTCCCTTCCAACTACCTTTCAGACCCTCCCAGTTCCTTTTCATTCCCTTCCCAGTCCCTTCTAAGTCCCCTCCCAGTCACTCACAATCCATTCCAGATCCCTTCCCATTCCCTCCAAGGCCCCTCCCACTCCATCTCAGTCAATCCCATTCCCCTCCCTGTCCCATCCCAGCACCTCCCAGGCCCATTCCCCTCCCTGACACCTCTCAGGCCCCTGCCCAGTCCCACCCAATCCCTCCCAGTCCCCTCCCCAGTTCCGCTTAATCCTTCCCAGTCCATCCCACTCCCTGCCACTCCATCCCAATGCCCTCCCAGTCCTTCCCAGTCTCCCACAGTTCCTCTGAATCCCACCCACTCCCTCCCAAACCCCTCCCAGTCCCATCCCTGTCTCTCACAACCTCATTCCACTCCTTTCCCACTACATCTCACTCCCACTCCTCTCCGATTGCCTCCCAGTCCCCTCCCACTCACAAACCATTCCAGATCCCTTCCCATTCTCTCCCAATCCCATCCCACTTCCATCAATCCCTCCCATTCTCTTCCCAGTCCCATTCCAGGACCTCCCAGTCCCATTCCCCTCCCTCACACCTCTCAGGCACCCTCCCAGCCTCACCCAATCCTTCCCAGTCACTTCAGTCATTCATAGATCCCTCCCCAGTCCATCCCACTCCTTCCCACTCCCAGTCCTCCCCAGCCCCTTCCAGGCCTCTCCCAGTTCCCTCGCACTCCTCTCCCAGTCCCAATCCAGTCCTTACAGGTCCATCCCAGTCCCCTCCCAGTCTCTCTCAGTCCCTCCCGGTCCCTTCCCAGTCCAACTCCAGGCCCCTCCCATTTCCTCCCAGTCCTCTATCACTCCCACCCAGCTTCCTCCCAATCCTTCCCAGTCCATCCCACTAGCTCCCAGAATATCCCAGTCTCCTTCCAGTCACCTCCCACTCCCTCTCAGTCCCCTCCAAGTCCCTTCCAGGTCCCTCCAACTACCTTCCCATTCCCCTCCCAGTCTGCTCCCACTCTGGCCCAGTCCCCTCCAGTCACTCACAATCCATTCCAGATCCCTTCCCATTTCCTCCCAATGCCCTCCTACTTCAGCCCAGTGCATCCCATTCCTCTCCCAGTTCCCAACAGTCCCTCCCATTACCCTCCCTGTCCCTCCCTGTCCCATTCCCCTGTCACCTCTCAGTCTCCTTCCCAGTCCCAACCACTCTCTCTCACTCCCCTCCCAGTCCCATCCCAGTCTCTCATAATCCAATTCCACTCCTTTCCCAGTACATCCCACTCCCCTTCCAGTCCTTCTCTGTCCCTTCCAGTCCTCTCCCACTGCGCCCCGAGTCCTAATCCAGTACTTACCAGGTCCATCCCAGTCCCATCCCAGTCCCAGTCCTCTCCCATTTCCTCTCAATCCACTCCCAATCCCACCCGGCCTCACCCAATCCTTCCCAGTCCATCCCACTAGCTCCCAGTACATCCCAGTCCCCTTACAGTCACCTCCCAAGTCACTCCCAGTCCCCTGTCCCCTCCCAGTCTCTCACAATCCCATTCCTCTCCTTTCCCAGTACATCCCACTCCCCTCCCTGTCCCTTCCCATCCTCTCCCATTTCCCTCCCAGTCCCAACCACTCTCTCTCACTCCCCTCCCAGTCCCATCCCAGTCTCTCATAATCCAATTCCACTCCTTTCCCAGTACATCCCACTCCCCTCCCAGTCCTTCTCTGTCCCTTCCAGTCCTCTCCCACTGCACCCCGAGTCCTAATCCAGTACTTACCAGGTCCATCCCAGTCCCATTCCTCTCCCATTTCCTCTCAATCAACTCCCAGTCCCACCCGGCCTCACCCAATCCTTCCCAGTCCATCCCACTAGCTCCCAGTACATCCCAGTCCCCTTACAGTCACCTCCCAAGTCCCTCCCAGTCCCCTGTCCCCTCCCAGTCACTCACAATCCCATTCCTCTCCTTTCCCAGTACATCCCACTCCCCTCCCTGTCCCTTCCAATCCTCTCCCATTTCCCTCCCAGTCCCAATCCAGTCCTTTCCAGCTCCATCCCAGTCCCCTACCAGTCTCTCCCAGTCCCTAGTGCCATTCCAGTCCTCTCCCAGTCACTCACAATCCATTCCAGATCCCTCTCCATTCCCTCCCAATCCTCTCCCACTCAATTCCACCATCTTCCAGTATATCCCAGTCCCCTCCACTAACTCCCAAGCCACTATCCCTCTCTCCCTCCACATCCCCTCCCAGTCCCTCCACTCCATCCCTGATCCCTTCCCACTCCATCCCATTCCCTCCCAGTCTGTCCCAATGCCCTCCCAGTCTCCTCCCAATCCCTCCCAGTCTATCCCAGTCTCTCCCAATCCCCACACAGTCACATTCAATTCCCCTCCCTGACACCTCTCAGGCCCCTTCCCAGTCCTCTTCCAATTCAGCTCAATCCTTCCCAGATCCCTTCCCAGCCCATCCTACTCCATCCCACTCCATCCCCATTCCTCTGAATCCCACCCACTCACTCCCAATCCCTTCCCAGTCCCTCACTATCCCATTACACTCCTTTCCTACTACATCCCACTGCCCTCCCAGTCCTTTTCAGTCCTCTCCCAGTCCCAATCCAGTCCTTTCCAGCTCCATCCCAGTTCCCTACCACTCCCTCCTAGTCCCTTTCCATTGCCATTCCACTCACTCACAATCCATTCCAGATCCATTCCAAATCTCTCCCACTCCATCCCACTATCTCCCACTATATTCCAGTCCCCTCCACTAACTCCTGAGCCCCTATCACTCTCTCCCAGGCCATCCCAGTCCCTCCCAGTCCCTCCACTCCATCCCTCATCCTTTCCCACTTCCCTCCCACTACCTCTCAGTCCCTCCAAGTCTCCTCCCACGCCTCACCAGTCCCTCCCAATCCCATCCCACTTCCATCAGTCCCTCCCATTCCCCTCCCTGTCCCATCCCAGGGCCTCCCAGGCCCATTCCTCTCCCTCACACCTCTCAGGCCCCTTCCCAGTCTCACCCAATCCCTCCCAGACCCACTCACTCCTTCCCAGATCCCTTCCCAGTCCATCCCACTCCCTCCCAGTCTCTCACAATCCCATTCCAGTCCTACCCAATCCCTCCTGATCTCCTTCCAGTCCTCCTCAGTCCTTTCCAGGCCTCTCCCAATCCAAATCCAGTCCTTACCAGCCCCTTCCCACTCCCCTTCCCACCCCTTCCCCTTCCCTCCCAATCCCCTCCCAGTCTCTCTCTGTCCCTCCCAGTCTGATCCCATTTCCTCCCAATCCCCTCCCAGTCTCACCCAGCCCCCTTCCAATCCTTCCCAGTCCATCCCACTCGCTCCCAGTACATCCCAGTCCCCTTCCAGTCACCTCCCACTCCCTCCTAATCCCCTCCCAGTCCCCAGTCCCCTCCCAGTCACTCAGAATTCATTCCAGATCCCTTTCCCTTCCCTCCCAATCCCCTTCCACTCCCTCCAACTCCATCTCATTCCTCTCCCACTTCCCAGCAGTCTCTCCCATTCCCCTCCCTGTCCCATCCCAGCACCTCCCAGTCCCACCCAATCCCCCCCAGTCCCCTCACAGTTCCACTCACTTTTTCCCAGATCCCTTCCCAGTCCATCCCAATGCCCTCCTGGTCTCCTCTCAGTCTTTCCTAGTCTCTCCCAGTTCCTCTGAATCCTACCCACTCCCTCCCAATGCCTTCCCAGTCCCTTCCAGGCCACCCCAACTACCTTTCACCTCCTCACACTACCTTTCCACTCCCCTGCCAGTCTCTTCCCAGTCCCCTCCCAGGCACTCACAATCCATTCCAGATCCCTTCCCATTCCTTTCCAATCCCCTCCCACTCTACCTCCTTCTTCTTCTTCTTCCCATCAGTCCCTCCCATTCCCTTCCCTGCCACCTCTCAGGCCCCTTCCCAGTCCCACCCAATCCCCCACAGTCCCCTCCCACTTCTGCTCCTTCCCAGATCCCTTCAGATCCCTTCCCACACCATCCCACTCCCTCCCAGTCCATTCCAATGCCCTCTCAGGCTCCTCCTGGTCCTTCCCCGTTCCTCTCAATTCCACCCACTCTCTCCAATCCTCTCCCAGTCCCTCCCAGTCTCTCACAATCCCACTCCAGTCCTACACAATCCCTCCTGGTCCCCTCCCAGTCTCTCACAATCCCATTCCAGTCCTTTCCCAACACATCCCACTCCCCTCCCAGCCCTTTCCAATCTCCTCCCAATCCCCTATCAGTCCCACACAGCCCCACCCAATCCTTCCCAGTCCATCCAACTAGCTCCCAGTATATCCCAGTCTCCTTCCAGTCCCCTCACACTCCCTCTCAATACTCTCCCAGGGCCTTCCAGGCCACCCCAACTACCTTTCACACCCTCACACTGCCTTCCCATTCCCCTCCCAGTATCTTCCCTGTCCACTCCCACTCTGGCCCAGTCCCCTCCAGTCACTCACAATCCATTCCAGATCCCTTCCCATTCCCTCCCAATGCCCTCCTACTCCAGCCCAGTGCATCCCATTCCTCCACCAGTTCCCACCACTTCCTCCCATTACCATCCCTGTCCCTCCCAGACCCATTCTCCTCACTGCCACCTCTCAGTCTCCTTCCCAGTCCCATCCCAGTCTCTCATAATCCCACTCCAGTCATTTCCCAGTACATCCCACTCCCCTCCCAGACCTTCTCTGTCCCTTCCACTCCTCTGTCATTTTTCTCCCAGTCCTAATCCAGTCCTTAGCAGGTCCACCTCAGTCCCCTCCCAGTCTCAGTCCAACTCCAGTCCCTCCCAACCTCTCCCAGTTCCTCTCAATCCACTCCCAGTCCCACCCAGCCTCACCCAATCCTTCCCAGTCCATCCCACTAGCTCCCAGTACATCCCAATCCCTTCCAATCCCCTCCCACTCTGGCTCAGTGCCCTCCCAGTCACTCATAATCCATTCCAGACCCCATCACATTCCCTCCCAATCCCCTCCCACTCCCTCCAAGCCCAGCCCATTCCTTTCTAACTTCCCATCAGTCTCTCCCATTCCCCTCCCTGCCCCATCCCACTACCTCCCAGTCCCATTCCCCTCCCTGGTACCTCTCAGGCCCCTTCCCAGTCCCCTCCCAGTTCAGCTCAGTTGTTCCCAGTCCCACCCACTCTCTCTCAGTCCCCTCCCAGTCCCAGCCCAGTCTCTCACAATCCAATTCCACTCCTTTCCCAGGACATCCCACTCCCCTCCCTGTCCTTTTCAGTCCCTTCCAGATCTTTCCCAGTTCCCTCACAGTCATCTCCTAGTCCCTCCCAGTCTCAGTCCAGTCGTCATCAGGTCCATCCCAGTCTCTCCCAGTCCCTCCCAAGCCCCTATCAGTCCCACCCAGCCCTCCCCCAATCCTTCCCAGTCCATCCCACAGTCTCCCAGTATATCCCAGTCCCCTTCCAGTCCTTTCCCATTCCCTCCCATTTCTCCACAAGTTCCCATGAGTCCCTCACAATCTCCTCCCTATCCCATCCCAGTACCTCCCAGTCCCACTTCCCTCCCTGCCACCTCTCAGGCCCCTTCCCAGTCCCATCCAATCCCTCACAGTCCCCTCCCAGTTCCACTATTCCCAGTCCATCCCACTCCCAGTCTCCTCCCGGTCCTTCCCAGTTCCTCTGAATCCCACCCACTCCCTACAACCCCCTCCCAGTCCCACCCCAGTCTCTTTCAATCCCATCCCACTCCTTTCCCAGTACATCCCAGTCCCCTCCCAGTTCTTCTCAGTACCCTCCAGGCCTCTCCCAATCCAATCCTCACCAGTCCCTTCCCAGTCCATCCCAATCCCCTCCTAGTCCCTTCCAGTGCCCCCCAACTACCTTTCACACCCTCCCACTACCTTTCCACTCCCCTCCCACTCTGGCCCAGTCCCCTCCCAGTCCCAATCCATTCCAAACTCCTTCCTATTCCCCCCAATCCTCTCCCTGGCCCAGTCCCCTCCCTGCCACCTCTCAGTCCTCCTCAGTCCCTTCCAGGCCTATCCCAGTTCCCTCACAGTCCTCTCCCAGTACCTCCCAGTCCAAATCCAGTCCTTACCAGGTCCATCCCAGTCCCTTCCCAGTCCCATTCCAGTCCTCTCCCATTTCCTTCCAATCCTCTATCACTCCCACCCAGCCCCTTCCCTATCCTTCCCAGTCCATCCCCCTAGCTCCCAGTCTATCCCAATCCCTTCCCAGTCTCCTCCTACTCTCTCACAATCCATTCCAGATCCCCTCCCAGGCCATCTCATTCCTCTCCCACTTCCCATCAGTCCCTCCCATTCCCCTCCCTGTCCCATCCCAGTACCTCCCAGTCCCATTCCCCTCCCTGACAGCTCTCTGTCCCCTT
Organism: Pogoniulus pusillus; assembly: GCF_015220805.1. Taxonomy (NCBI): domain Eukaryota; kingdom Metazoa; phylum Chordata; class Aves; order Piciformes; family Lybiidae; genus Pogoniulus; species Pogoniulus pusillus. The sequence goes on from NW_026974600.1 coordinate 38,953, forward strand.
CCCAATCCCTCCCAGTCCCCTCACTCCTTCCCAGATCCCTTCCCAGCCCAGCCCACTCTCAGTCCATCCCAGACTCTCCCAGTTCCTCTGAATCCCACTCACTCCCTCCCAATCCCCTCCCAGTTCCATCCCAGTCTCACAATCCCATTCCAGGCCTTTCCCAGTACATCCCAGTCCTTCTCAGACCCTTCCAGGCCTCTCCTAATACCCTCCCAGTCCTCTCCCAGTCCCAATCCAGTCTTTAACCAGGTCCAACCCATTCCCCTCCCATTCTCTCTCTGGCCTTCCCCCCCCCTTCCCAGTTCCACCTCAGTTCCTCCCAGTCCATCCCATTGCCCTCTCAGTCCCTTCGCAGTACCTCCCAGTCCCATACCCCTCCATGCCACCTCAGTCCCCTTCCCAGTCCATCCCAGTCCCCTCGAGTCTCTCCCAGATCCCTTCCCAGTCCATCCAACTCTCTCCCAGTTCCTCTGAATCCCACCCACTCCCTCCCAGTCCCTCACAATCCCATTCCACTCCTTTCCCAGTACTTTCACATTCCCAGTCCTTCCCAGGCCCTTCCAGGCCCATCCCAGTTCTCTCCCAGTCCTCATCTAGTTCTTGCCAGGTCCATCCCAGTCCCCTCCCAGTCTCTCCCAGTCCCTCCCAGTTCTCTATCACTCCCACCCAGTCCTCTCCCAATCCTTCCCAGTCTATCCTACTGGCTCCCAGTATACCCCAGTCCCCTTCCAGTCCCCTTCATCAGCTCCCAATCCCCATCACTGTCTCCCAGTCCCTCCAAATCCCCTCCCAGTGCCTTCCCACTGCCTCCCAGTCCCTCCCAGTCCCTCATCCTTTCCCACTTCCCTCCCACTACCTCTCAGTCTCCTCCCACTCCTCGCCAGTCCCTCCCAATCCCATCCCACTCCCCATCTGCCCCTCCTGTTCCCCTCCATGGCTCTCCCAGTCACTCACAATCACTCCCAGTCCCTCATCAATCCCTTCCCACTCCATCCCACTCCCTCCCAGTCTCCTCCCAATCCCTCCCAGTTCCTCTGAATCCCCCCCAGTCTAGCCTGGTCCCCTCCTAGTCCTTCTCAGTGTCTCCCAAACCCCTCCCAGTCTGGCTTAGTCTCTCCAAGTCCCTCCCAGACCATCCCATTCCTCTTCCAGTTCCAAGTAGTCCCTCGCAATCCCCTCCCAGTCTCTCCCAATCCCTCCCAGTCACTCATTTATTCCTTCCCACTCCACCCCAGTCCCTCCCAGTCTCTCTGAATTCCTCCCACTCTCTCCCAATCCCTTCCAGTCCCTCCCAGTCTCTCCAAACTCATTCCACATCCCCTCCCACTCTCTCCCAATCCCTTCCAGTCCCTCCCAGTCTCTCCAAACTCATTCCACATCCCCTCTCACTCTCTCCCAATCCCTTCCAGTCCCTCCCAGTCTCTCCAAACTCATTCCACATCCCCTCCCACTCTCTCCCAATCCCTTCCAGTCCCTCCCAGTCTCTCCAAATTCATTCCACATCCCCTCTCACTCTCTCCCAATCCCTTCCAGTCCCTCCCAGTCTCTCCAAACTCATTCCACATCCCCTCTCACTCTCTCCCAATCCCTTCCAGTCCATCCCAGTCCCCTCCCATTTCCTCCCAGTCCCCATCAGTCCCACCCAGCTCCCTCCCAGTCCATTCCTCTACTTCCCAGTATATCCCATTCCCCTTCCAGTCCCCTCCAGGAACTCCCAATCCCCTATCACTCTCTCCCAGTCCCTCTGCAGGCTTCCCACTCCCTCCCAGTTCTTCTCAGTGCCTCCCAAACCCCTCCCAGCCTGGCTCAGTCTCAGCCTCTCCAAGTCCTTTCCCAGTCCCTCCAAGTCCATCCCATTCCTCTCCGTTCCCATCAGTCCCTCCCATTCCCCTTCCTGTCCCATCCCAGGACCTCCCAGTCCCATTCCCTTCCCTGACACCTCTCAGTCCCATTCCAGTCCATCCCACTCCTTCCCAGTCCATCCCAGTCTCTTGCAATCCCCCCAGAGCCTTTCCCAATACCCTCCCATGCCAAATTCCCTCTCAGTCTCTTCCAATTCCTTCTGATCCCTTCCAGATGCCTTCCCACTCCCTCCCATTGCCAGTCCAGTCCCCTCTCAGTCCAGCCCAGTCTCTCTCAGTCCTTCCCAGTCCCCTTCCAGTCCCACCCAGCCCCTCACAATCCCTCCCTCTCCATTCCACTATCTCCCAGTATATCCCAGTCTCCTTCCAGTCCCCTCAGTAACTCCCAATCCCCTATCACTCTCTCCCAGTCCCTCCAATTCCCCTCCCAGCCCCTTCCCAGTCCCCTCCCACTACCTCCCAGGCCTTCCCCATCCCAATCCCTTCAGGCCATCCCTGATGCCTTCCCAGACCCCTCCCTCTCCTCCCAATCCCTCCCAGTCACTCTCACTTCCACTGAATCCCTCTCACTGCCTCCCAAACACCTCCCAGTCTGGCTCAGTCTCTCTCAGCCTCTCCAAGTCCCTTCCCAGTCCCTCCCATTCCACTCCCAGTTCCCATCAGTCCCTCCAAATCCCCTCACAGGCCCTTCCCAGTCCATCCCAGTCCATCCCACTCAATCCCAATGCCCTCCCAGTCTCCTCCCAATCCCAGTCTCTCCCACTTCCACTGAATCCATCCCAATCCCTCCCAGTCTGGCCCTGTCCTCTCCTAGTTCCCTCCCAATTGCCTTCATTCCCATTCCTGTCCTTTCCTCCTCCATCCCATTCCCCTCCCAGCCCCTCCCCAGTCCATCCCAGTCTCTCTCAGTCCCAGTCCCTTCCAGTCCTCTCCCATTTCCTCCCAACCCCCTTCAGCCCTACTCATTCCCCTCCCAGTCACTCACATTCCCTCCCAGGCCCTCATGCATCCCTTCCCACTCCATCCCAATGCCCTCCCAGTCTCCTCCCAACCCCTCCTGGTGTCTCCCAGTCCCTCTGGACCCCTCCCAGCCGGGCAGCAGAAAGGCAGCAGCAGGAGCACATCCCAGCAGTAAAAGGATGTTAAATCCACCCCGACACAGGCACACAAAAGCCTCTGCAGGCAGCACAGCCTCGGCCCCTAGCCCAGCCCCTGCTCAGCTGCCCTGGCACCGCTGCCTCTGGGGCTCCACTGCCATCAGCCCAGAGCCAAGCTGCAAAGGCTGCACTGCACCAGCACCAACTGCACTGTGGCACAGGCTGCTGGCACAGCTGCCTCTCTGCCCAAGCACAGCCCTGAGCACCAAGTGGCACAGCTGCACAAGTGACCTGCTTTGGCCAGCACAGCAACGAGGCCCAGGCAGCTCTGCCTTCTGGCTGCCACCTCCTGCACAGTGCCCCCAGAGTGCCCCTGAGGGGAACAGCTCCCCGAGGGAGACCTTAGCTGCAGCAGCACTGCCCAGCAGCCTCTCCAGGGCAGAGGCCTCTCCCCACACCTGAACACCCCCTTCAGTTTTCACTCCCTCACACCCTGAGCTTCTCCTCTGCAACCATCAGCACACTGAAAGGCCTAAGAGAAGGCTTTAAGCAAGGCTGGCACTTGGCACCAACTCACCACAGAGACATTTCTGCCCCCACAGCCACAGGAAATCCATTTCTGAACCAGCTGCAAGCAGCAATTGCATTTCAAACAGCTCCACGGCCTGGTACCAAAGCATCCCACCCTGCCAGGGCTTGGGGCTGAGGCTGAGTGCAGATCTGCAGCTGGGCTGGGGCAAAGCAGTTCAGCTCCCTGCAAAAAGAGAGAACAAACACAGCAGAGAACTCTCACCCAGGCACAAACAACAGAGACAGAAAGAGGGAGGCAACCTCCAGAGGACCCCAGGCCAACTTAGATGCCCACAATGCCCCTTCTGATGCCCCTGAACCCTGCTGCATGACCCCAGGCCCATTTTACCTGTCCCCAGACCCTTTTGAGGGCCCCCAGGCTCACTGCAGATGAGCCCAGAAGCCTCTAGCACAGCCCCAGACCTTTTTAGAGACCCCAGAACCCCTCTACACACTCACAGATCTCCCTTAGATGCCTCCAGACCCACTTTAGATCCAGCCCCACCGCTTTAGATGCCCCCAGACCACTTCACATGTCCCCAAAAGACCTCTTGATACTCACAGACCCATTTTAGATACCCCCAGATCCCCTTTGGCCCCCTCAGAATCCCCTTAGGAGCACCCAGATGGCCTTTAGCCGCCTCCAAAGCCCCTTCAGACGCCACTCAAGCCCCTCAGCAGCACCTGGCAGCAAGCAGCACCTTGCCAGGTCCCTCTCAACTCCTTCAGGACCCTGCAGAGGTACCCTTGGAGCACCAAAGGGCTTCCCCCAGAGACCCCCAGACACCTCTGTATGACCCCAGAACCCTTTAGATGCCCTCAGATCCCACTTTGATACCCCCACACTCACCTCACATGTACACAGACCCCTGCACAGGCTTACAGACCCTTTCTGGGGAGCCCAGAACCCCTCCAGATGCTCCCAGACTCCCTACACAAGCACCCAGATCCTCTGTGTCACCCCCAAAGGCCTCTGCACACCCCCAGACTGCCCTGACACCCCGCAGGGGGCATGGCTGCAGGTCCCAGGCCCTCAGGGGACACTGAAACACAGAGCAAGACCTCCCCAAACCCTGGGGCACCCCAAACTCGACACCTCACAGCTCCACAGACGAGCCCAGATACTGTGAGGGCTTTGCAGAGAGCCCCAAACCTCACTGAGAGCATCCCCAGCTCCTCTGGGATCCTCCAGACACCCCCAGGAGCCCCCAGGGGAAGACTGAGAGGCCTCACAGCCCCCTCGGGTACCCACAAACCCCATTCTGATGCCCCCAGACCCCTTCAGATGCCCCCAAAAGGCCTTTCGATAGCCCCCAGACCCCCTTGTCGCTCCCAAAACCCCTTCAGACGCCCCCGGATCACCTGCAGGGGCCGGCAGGGCAGTGGCTGGCAGGTCCAGGCTTGGACACTGAACACCAGAGGGGCACAGCCCCAAATCCTCAGCTCCCCAAGCCCCGAGACTGCACAGCAGAGCCCACGGACTGTGGGGACCCCACAGAGACCCCTAAAGAGCTCACCGAGAGCCACTCAGATCCCGCCCGAATCCTGCGGCGCCCACAGAGGCCACACAGCTCCAGAGACACTGCCCAGCTCCTCTGGGACCATCGGAGCCCACAGGGGACACCCAGAGGCTTACAGGCGCCTCCATGCGCCCCGCAGCCCTCGGGACGCTGCCAGACCCACTCCAGGGGCCCGCACAGCCCCTCCCGAGGGGCGGCAACGCTGAGCGGCCTGGGAAGCAGCTCCGCCGGGCCCCGCTCAGAGCGACACAGAAAACTCACCACGCACTAAGGACAATCCCTGCGGCACTGCTACGGACACTCACCGGCACTGCAAAGCCCTCCTCGGCCCGGCCCGGCCCGGCCCCGCTGCCGCTCCACGCCGCTGCCGCCGCAGCCTTCCCCCCGCAGGCCTCTCAGCACGGCCCCGGCCCCGCATGCGTAACGAGGCGGCAGAGCAGGACGCATGCGCCAGCTCCGCCCCCCGCACAGCGACCCAACGCATGCGCGCAGCGCTCACTGCTGCCACCCTGTGCTTAACTGCCGGAACTGCAGCTCCCTGGGGACCGTGCTCGCTGCTGCCACCCTGTGCTTAACTGCCGGCACTGCAGCTCCCTGGGGACAGTGCTCGCTGCTGCCACCCTGTGTTTAATTATCGACACTGCAGCTCCCTGGGGACCGTGCTCCCGGCTGCCACCCTGTGTTTAATTGTCGGCACTGCAGCTCCCTGGAGACCGTGCTCGCTGCTGCCACCCTGTGTTTAATTGTTGGCACTGCAGTTCGCTGGGGACCGTGCTCGCTGCTGCCACCCTGTGTTTAATTGTTGGCACTGCAGTTCGCTGGGGACCGTGCTCCATAGCAACGAGCCGCGACACGGCGCATGCGCGATTCTCTATAGCAACGGGGGCGGGGCCGCGAACCCCCATAGCAACGGGGGGCGGTGCCGCGGCACGGCGCATGCGCGAAACTCCATAGCAACCGGGGGCGGCGCCGCGAACCCGCATAGCAACGGGGGGCGGGGCCGCGGCACGGCGCATGCGCGAAACTCCATAGCAACCGGGGGCGGCGCCGCGAACCCGCATAGCAACGGGGGGGCGGGGCCGCGGCACGGCGCATGCGCGAAACTCCATAGCAACCGGGGGCGGCGCCGCGAACCCCCATAGCAACGGGGGGCGGGGCCGCGGCACGGCGCATGCGCGAAACTCCATAGCAACCGGGGGCGGCGCCGCGAACCCGCATAGCAACGGGGGGCGGGGCCGCGGCACGGCGCATGCGCGAAACTCCATAGCAACCGGGGGCGGCGCCGCGAACCTCCATAGCAACGGGGGGCGGGGCCGCGGCACGGCGCATGCGCGAAACTCCATAGCAACCGGGGGCGGCGCCGCGAACCCGCATAGCAACGGGGGGCGGGGCCGCGTCACGGCGCATGCGCGAAACTCCATAGCAACCGGGGGCGGCGCCGCGAACCCGCATAGCAACGGGGGGCGGGGCCGCGGCACGGCGCATGCGCGAAACTCCATAGCAACCGGGGGCGGCGCCGCGAACCCCCATAGCAACGGGGGGCGGGGCCGCGGATCGGCGCATGCGCGAAACTCCATAGCAACCGGGGGCGGCGCCGCGAACCCGCATAGCAACGGGGGGCGGGGCCGCGGCACGGCGCATGCGCGAAACTCCATAGCAACCGGGGGCGGCGCCGCGAACCCCCATAGCAACGGGGGGCGGGGCCGCGGCACGGCGCATGCGCGAAACTCCATAGCAACCAGGGGGCGGCGCCGCGAACCCCCATAGCAACGGGGGGCGGGGCCGCGGCACGGCGCATGCGCGAAACTCCATAGCAACCGGGGGCGGTGCCGCGAACCCCCATAGCAACGGGGGGCGGGGCCGCGGCACGGCGCATGCGCGAAACTCCATAGCAACCGGGGGCGGCGCCGCGAACCCCCATAGCAACCGGGGGCGGCGCCGCGAACCCCCATAGCAACGGGGGGCGGGGCCGCGGATCGGCGCATGCGCGAAACTCCATAGCAACCGGGGGCGGCGCCGCGAACCCGCATAGCAACGGGGGGCGGGGCCGCGGATCGGCGCATGCGCGAAACTCCATAGCAACCGGGGGCGGCGCCGCGAACCCCCATAGCAACGGGGGGCGGGGCCGCGGATCGGCGCATGCACGAAACTCCATAGCAACCGGGGGCGGCGCCGCGAACCCCCATAGCAACGGGGGGCGGGGCCGCGGCACGGCGCATGCGCGGAACTCCATAGCAACCGGGGGCGGAGCTGCGAACCCGCATAGCAACGGGGGGCGGGGCCGCGGATCGGCGCATGCGCGAAACTCCATAGCAACCGGGGGCGGCGCCGCGAACCCGCATAGCAACGGGGGGCGGGGCCGCGGCACGGCGCATGCGCGAAACTCCATAGCAACCGGGGGCGGTGCCGCGAACCCGCATAGCAACGGGGGGGCGGGGCCGCGGCACGGCGCATGCGCGAAACTCCATAGCAACCGGGGGCGGCGCCGCGAACCCCCATAGCAACGGGGGGCGGGGCCGCGGCACGGCGCATGCGCGAAACTCCATAGCAACCGGGGGCGGCGCCGCGAACCCCCATAGCAACGGGGGGCGGGGCCGCGGCACGGCGCATGCGCGAAACTCCATAGCAACCGGGGGCGGCGCCGCGAACCCGCATAGCAACGGGGGGCGGGGCCGCGGATCGGCGCATGCGCGAAACTCCATAGCAACCGGGGGCGGGGCCGCGAACCCGCATAGCAACGGGGGGCGGGGCCGCGGCACGGCGCATGCGCGAAACTCCATAGCAACCGGGGGCGGCGCCGCGAAACCCCATAGCAACGGGGGGCGGGGCCGCGGCACGGCGCATGCGCGAAACTCCATAGCAACCGGGGGCGGCGCCGCGAACCCCCATAGCAACGGGGGGCGGGGCCGCGGATCGGCGCATGCGCGAAACTCCATAGCAACCGGGGGCGGGGCCGCGAACCCCCATAGCAACGGGGGCGGGGCTGCGGCACGGCGCATGCGCGAAACTCCATAGCAACCGGGGGCGGTGCCGCGAACCCCCATAGCAACGGGGGGCGGGGCCGCGGCACGGCGCATGCGCGAAACTCCATAGCAACCGGGGGCGGCGCCGCGAACCCCCATAGCAACGGGGGGCGGGGCCGCGGCACGGCGCATGCGCGAAACTCCATAGCAACCGGGGGCGGCGCCGCGAACCCCCATAGCAACGGGGGGCGGGGCCGCGGCACGGCGCATGCGCGGAACTCCATAGCAACCGGGGGCGGAGCTGCGAACCCGCATAGCAACGGGGGGCGGGGCCGCGGATCGGCGCATGCGCGAAACTCCATAGCAACCGGGGGCGGCGCCGCGAACCCGCATAGCAACGGGGGGCGGGGCCGCGGCACGGCGCATGCGCGAAACTCCATAGCAACCGGGGGCGGTGCCGCGAACCCGCATAGCAACGGGGGGGCGGGGCCGCGGCACGGCGCATGCGCGAAACTCCATAGCAACCGGGGGCGGCGCCGCGAACCCCCATAGCAACGGGGGGGCGGGGCCGCGGCACGGCGCATGCGCGAAACTCCATAGCAACCGGGGGCGGCGCCGCGAACCCCCATAGCAACGGGGGGCGGGGCCGCGGCACGGCGCATGCGCGAAACTCCATAGCAACCGGGGGCGGCGCCGCGAACCCCCATAGCAACGGGGGGCGGGGCCGCGGATCGGCGCATGCGCGAAACTCCATAGCAACCGGGGGCGGGGCCGCGAACCCGCATAGCAACGGGGGGCGGGGCCGCGGCACGGCGCATGCGCGAAATTCCATAGCAACCGGGGGCGGCACCGCGAACCTCCATAGCAACCGGGGGCGGGGCCGCGAACCCCCATAGCAACGGGGGGCGGGGCCGCGGATCGGCGCATGCGCGAAACTCCATAGCAACCGGGGGCGGCGCCGCGAACCCGCATAGCAACGGGGGGCGGGGCCGCGGCACGGCGCATGCGCGAAACTCCATAGCAACCGGGGGCGGCGCCGCGAACCCCCATAGCAACGGGGGGGCGGGGCCGCGGCACGGCGCATGCGCGAAACTCCATAGCAACCAGGGGCGGCACCGCGAACCCCCATAGCAACGGGGGGCGGGGCCGCGGATCGGCGCATGCGCGAAACTCCATAGCAACCGAGGGCGGTGCCGCGAACCCCCATAGCAACGGGGGGCGGGGCCGCGGCACGGCGCATGCGCGAAACTCCATAGCAACCGGGGGCGGCGCCGCGAACCCCCATAGCAACCGGGGGCGGTGCCGCGAACCCCCATAGCAACCCGGGGCGGGACCGCGGCACGGCGCATGCGCGAAACTCCATAGCAACCGGGGGCGGCGCCGCGAACCCGCATAGCAACGGGGGGCGGGGCCGCGGATCGGCGCATGCGCGAAACTCCATAGCAACCGGGGGCGGCGCCGCGAACCCCCATAGCAACGGGGGGCGGGGCCGCGGATCGGCGCATGCACGAAACTCCATAGCAACCGGGGGCGGCGCCGCGAACCCCCATAGCAACGGGGGGCGGGGCCGCGGCACGGCGCATGCGCGGAACTCCATAGCAACCGGGGGCGGAGCTGCGAACCCGCATAGCAACGGGGGGCGGGGCCGCGGAACGGCGCATGCGCGAAACTCCATAGCAACCGGGGGCGGCGCCGCGAACCCGCATAGCAACGGGGGGCGGGGCCGCGGCACGGCGCATGCGCGAAACTCCATAGCAACCGGGGGCGGTGCCGCGAACCCGCATAGCAACGGGGGGGCGGGGCCGCGGCACGGCGCATGCGCGAAACTCCATAGCAACCGGGGGCGGCGCCGCGAACCCCCATAGCAACGGGGGGCGGGGCCGCGGCACGGCGCATGCGCGAAACTCCATAGCAACCGGGGGCGGCGCCGCGAACCCGCATAGCAACGGGGGGCGGGGCCGCGGCACGGCGCATGCGCGAAACTCCATAGCAACCGGGGGCGGCGCCGCGAACCCGCATAGCAACGGGGGGCGGGGCCGCGGATCGGCGCATGCGCGAAACTCCATAGCAACCGGGGGCGGCGCCGCGAACCCGCATAGCAACGGGGGGCGGGGCCGCGGCACGGCGCATGCGCGAAACTCCATAGCAACCGGGGGCGGCGCCGCGAACCCGCATAGCAACGGGGGGCGGGGCCGCGGATCGGCGCATGCGCGAAACTCCATAGCAACCGGGGGCGGGGCCGCGAACCCGCATAGCAACGGGGGGCGGGGCCGCGGCACGGCGCATGCGCGAAACTCCATAGCAACCGGGGGCGGCGCCGCGAACCCCCATAGCAACGGGGGGCGGGGCCGCGGATCGGCGCATGCGCGAAACTCCATAGCAACCGGGGGCGGCGCCGCGAACCCCCATAGCAACGGGGGGCGGGGCCGCGGCACGGCGCATGCGCGAAACTCCATAGCAACCGGGGGCGGTGCCGCGGAAGTCCATAGCAACGGGGGGCGGGGCCGCGGCACGGCGCATGCGCGAAACTCCATAGCAACCGGGGGCGGTGCCGCGGAAATCCATAGCAACGGGGGGCGTGGCCGCGGCACGGCGCATGCGCGAAACTCCATAGCAACCGGGGGCGGTGCCGCGAACCCGCATAGCAACGGGGGGCGGGGCCGCGGCACGGCGCATGCGCGAAACTCCATAGCAACCGGGGGCGGCGCCGCGAACCCCCATAGCAACGGGGGGCGGGGCCGCGGATCGGCGCATGCGCGAAACTCCATAGCAACCGGGGGCGGGGCCGCGAACCCCCATAGCAACGGGGGGCGGGGCTGCGGCACGGCGCATGCGCGATACTCCATAGCAACCGAGGGCGGTGCCGCGAACCCCCATAGCAACGGGGGGCGGGGCCGCGGCACGGCGCATGCGCGAAACTCCATAGCAACCGGGGGCGGCGCCGCGAACCCCCATAGCAACGGGGGGCGGGGCCGCGGATCGGCGCATGCGCGAAACTCCATAGCAACCGGGGGCGGCGCCGCGAACCCCCATAGCAACGGGGGGCGGGGCCGCGGCACGGCGCATGCGCGAAACTCCATAGCAACCGGGGGCGGCGCCGCGAACCCGCATAGCAACGGGGGGCGGGGCCGCGGCACGGCGCATGCGCGAAACTCCATAGCAACCGGGGGCGGCGCCGCGAACCCCCATAGCAACGGGGGGCGGGGCCGCGGCACGGCGCATGCGCGAAATTCCATAGCAACCGGGGGCGGCACCGCGAACCTCCATAGCAACCGGGGGCGGGGCCGCGAACCCCCATAGCAACGGGGGCGGGGCTGCGGCACGGCGCATGCGCGATACTCCATAGCAACCGAGGGCGGTGCCGCGAACCCCCATAGCAACGGGGGGCGGGGCCGCGGATCGGCGCATGCGCGAAACTCCATAGCAACCGGGGGCGGCGCCGCGAACCCCCATAGCAACGGGGGGCGGGGCCGCGGCACGGCGCATGCGCGAAACTCCATAGCAACCGGGGGCGGCGCCGCGAACCCCCATAGCAACGGGGGGCGGGGCCGCGGCACGGCGCATGCGCGAAACTCCATAGCAACCGGGGGCGGCGCCGCGAACCCGCATAGCAACGGGGGGCGGGGCCGCGGATCGGCGCATGCGCGAAACTCCATAGCAACCGGGGGCGGCACCGCGAACCCCCATAGCAACGGGGGGCGGGGCCGCGGCACGGCGCATGCGCGAAACTCCATAGCAACCGGGGGCGGCGCCGCGAACCCGCATAGCAACGGGGGGCGGGGCCGCGGCACAGCGCATGCGCGAAACTCCATAGCAACCGGGGGCGGCGCCGCGAACCCGCATAGCAACGGGGGGCGGGGCCGCGGATCGGCGCATGCGCGAAACTCCATAGCAACCGGGGGCGGCGCCGCGAACCCGCATAGCAACGGGGGGCGGGGCCGCGGATCGGCGCATGCGCGAAACTCCATAGCAACCGGGGGCGGGGCCGCGAACCCGCATAGCAACGGGGGGCGGGGCCGCGGCACGGCGCATGCGCGAAATTCCATAGCAACCGGGGGCGGCACCGCGAACCTCCATAGCAACCGGGGGCGGGGCCGCGAACCCCCATAGCAACGGGGGCGGGGCTGCGGCACGGCGCATGCGCGAAACTCCATAGCAACCGGGGGCGGCGCCGCGAACCCGCATAGCAACGGGGGGCGGGGCCGCGGATCGGCGCATGCGCGAAACTCCATAGCAACCGGGGGCGGCGCCGCGAACCCCCATAGCAACGGGGGGCGGGGCCGCGGCACGGCGCATGCGCGAAACTCCATAGCAACCGGGGGCGGCGCCGCGAACCCGCATAGCAACGGGGGGCGGGGCCGCGGCACAGCGCATGCGCGAAACTCCATAGCAACCGGGGGCGGCGCCGCGAACCCGCATAGCAACGGGGGGCGGGGCCGCGGCACAGCGCATGCGCGAAACTCCATAGCAACCGGGGGCGGCGCCGCGAACCCGCATAGCAACGGGGGGCGGGGCCGCGGATCGGCGCATGCGCGAAACTCCATAGCAACCGGGGGCGGCACCGCGAACCCGCATAGCAACGGGGGGCGGGGCCGCGGCACGGCGCATGCGCGAAACTCCATAGCAACCGGGGGCGGCGCCGCGAACCTCCATAGCAACCGGGGGCGGGGCCGCGAACCCCCATAGCAACGGGGGGCGGGGCCGCGGCACGGCGCATGCGCGAAACTCCATAGCAACCGGGGGCGGCGCCGCGAACCCGCATAGCAACGGGGGGGCGGGGGCCGCGGCACAGCGCATGCGCGAAACTCCATAGCAACCGGGGGCGGCGCCGCGAACCCGCATAGCAACGGGGGGCGGGGCCGCGGATCGGCGCATGCGCGAAACTCCATAGCAACCGGGGGCGGCACCGCGAACCCGCATAGCAACGGGGGGCGGGGCCGCGGCACGGCGCATGCGCGAAATTCCATAGCAACCGGGGGCGGCACCGCGAACCTCCATAGCAACCGGGGGCGGGGCCGCGAACCCCCATAGCAACGGGGGCGGGGCTGCGGCACGGCGCATGCGCGATACTCCATAGCAACCGAGGGCGGTGCCGCGAACCCCCATAGCAACGGGGGGCGGGGCCGCGGATCGGCGCATGCGCGAAACTCCATAGCAACCGGGGGCGGCGCCGCGAACCCCCATAGCAACGGGGGGCGGGGCCGCGGCACGGCGCATGCGCGAAACTCCATAGCAACCGGGGGCGGCGCCGCGAACCCGCATAGCAACGGGGGGCGGGGCCGCGGCACAGCGCATGCGCGAAACTCCATAGCAACCGGGGGCGGCGCCGCGAACCCGCATAGCAACGGGGGGCGGGGCCGCGGATCGGCGCATGCGCGAAACTCCATAGCAACAGGGGGCGGCGCCGCGAACCCCCATAGCAACGGGGGGCGGGGCCGCGGCACAGCGCATGCGCGAAACTCCATAGCAACCGGGGGCGGCGCCGCGAACCCGCATAGCAACGGGGGGCGGGGCCGCGGATCGGCGCATGCGCGAAACTCCATAGCAACCGGGGGCGGCGCCGCGAACCCGCATAGCAACGGGGGGCGGGGCCGCGGCACGGCGCATGCGCGAAACTCCATAGCAACCGGGGGCGGCGCCGCGAACCCCCATAGCAACGGGGGGCGGGGCCGCGGCACGGCGCATGCGCGAAACTCCATAGCAACCGGGGGCGGTGCCGCGAACCCGCATAGCAACGGGGGGCGGGGCCGCGGCACGGCGCATGCGCGAAACTCCATAGCAACCGGGGGCGGCGCCGCGAACCCCCATAGCAACGGGGGGCGGGGCCGCGGATCGGCGCATGCGCGAAACTCCATAGCAACCGGGGGCGGGGCCGCGAACCCCCATAGCAACGGGGGCGGGGCTGCGGCACGGCGCATGCGCGATACTCCATAGCAACCGAGGGCGGTGCCGCGAACCCCCATAGCAACGGGGGGCGGGGCCGCGGATCGGCGCATGCGCGAAACTCCATAGCAACCGGGGGCGGCGCCGCGAACCCCCATAGCAACGGGGGGCGGGGCCGCGGATCGGCGCATGCGCGAAACTCCATAGCAACCGGGGGCGGCGCCGCGAACCCCCATAGCAACGGGGGGCGGGGCCGCGGCACGGCGCATGCGCGAAACTCCATAGCAACCGGGGGCGGCGCCGCGAACCCCCATAGCAACGGGGGGCGGGGCCGCGGATCGGCGCATGCGCGAAACTCCATAGCAACCGGGGGCGGCGCCGCGAACCCCCATAGCAACGGGGGGCGGGGCCGCGGATCGGCGCATGCGCGAAACTCCATAGCAACCGGGGGCGGCGCCGCGAACCCGCATAGCAACGGGGGGCGGGGCCGCGGCACGGCGCATGCGCGAAACTCCATAGCAACCGGGGGCGGCGCCGCGAACCCCCATAGCAACGGGGGGCGGGGCCGCGGATCGGCGCATGCGCGAAACTCCATAGCAACCGGGGGCGGCGCCGCGAACCCCCATAGCAACGGGGGGCGGGGCCGCGGCACGGCGCATGCGCGGAACTCCATAGCAACCGGGGGCGGAGCTGCGAACCCGCATAGCAACGGGGGGCGGGGCCGCGGCACGGCGCATGCGCGAAACTCCATAGCAACCGGGGGCGGCGCCGCGAACCCGCATAGCAACGGGGGGCGGGGCCGCGGCACGGCGCATGCGCGAAACTCCATAGCAACCGGGGGCGGCGCCGCGAACCCCCATAGCAACGGGGGGCGGGGCCGCGGCACAGCGCATGCGCGAAACTCCATAGCAACCGGGGGCGGCACCGCGAACCCCCATAGCAACGGGGGGCGGGGCCGCGGATCGGCGCATGCGCGAAACTCCATAGCAACCGGGGGCGGTGCCGCGAACCCCCATAGCAACGGGGGGCGGGGCCGCGGATCGGCGCATGCGCGAAACTCCATAGCAACCGGGGGCGGCACCGCGAACCCGCATAGCAACGGGGGGCGGGGCCGCGGCACGGCGCATGCGCGAAATTCCATAGCAACCGGGGGCGGCACCGCGAACCTCCATAGCAACCGGGGGTGGGGCCGCGAACCCCCATAGCAACGGGGGCGGGGCTGCGGCACGGCGCATGCGCGATACTCCATAGCAACCGAGGGCGGTGCCGCGAACCCCCATAGCAACGGGGGGCGGGGCCGCGGATCGGCGCATGCGCGAAACTCCATAGCAACCGGGGGCGGCGCCGCGGATCGGCGCATGCGCGAAACTCCATAGCAACCGGGGGCGGCGCCGCGAACCCGCATAGCAACGGGGGGCGGGGCCGCGGCACGGCGCATGCGCGAAACTCCATAGCAACCGGGGGCGGCGCCGCGAACCCGCATAGCAACGGGGGGCGGGGCCGCGGATCGGCGCATGCGCGAAACTCCATAGCAACCGGGGGCGGCGCCGCGAACCCCCATAGCAACGGGGGGCGGGGCCGCGGCACAGCGCATGCGCGAAACTCCATAGCAACCGGGGGCGGCGCCGCGAACCCGCATAGCAACGGGGGGCGGGGCCGCGGATCGGCGCATGCGCGAAACTCCATAGCAACCGGGGGCGGCGCCGCGAACCCGCATAGCAACGGGGGGCGGGGCCGCGGCACGGCGCATGCGCGAAACTCCATAGCAACCGGGGGCGGTGCCGCGAACCCCCATAGCAACGGGGGGCGGGGCCGCGGCACGGCGCATGCGCGAAACTCCATAGCAACCGGGGGCGGTGCCGCGAACCCCCATAGCAACCGGGGGCGGTGCCGCGAACCCGCATAGCAACGAGGGGCGGGGCCGCGGATCGGCGCATGCGCGAAACTCCATAGCAACCGGGGGCGGCGCCGCGAACCCCCATAGCAACGGGGGGCGGGGCCGCGGCACGGCGCATGCGCGAAACTCCATAGCAACCGGGGGCGGCGCCGCGAACCCCCATAGCAACGGGGGGCGGGGCCGCGGCACGGCGCATGCGCGAAACTCCATAGCAACCGGGGGCGGCGCCGCGAACCCCCATAGCAACGGGGGCGGGGCTGCGGCACGGCGCATGCGCGATACTCCATAGCAACCGAGGGCGGTGCCGCGAACCCCCATAGCAACGGGGGGCGGGGCCGCGGATCGGCGCATGCGCGAAACTCCATAGCAACCGGGGGCGGCGCCGCGAGCCCGCATAGCAACGGGGGGCGGGGCCGCGGATCGGCGCATGCGCGAAACTCCATAGCAACCGGGGGCGGCGCCGCGAACCCGCATAGCAACGGGGGGCGGGGCCGCGGCACGGCGCATGCGCGAAACTCCATAGCAACCGGGGGCGGTGCCGCGAACCCCCATAGCAACGGGGGGCGGGGCCGCGGCACAGCGCATGCGCGAAACTCCATAGCAACCGGGGGCGGCGCCGCGAACCCCCATAGCAACGGGGGGCGGGGCCGCGGCACGGCGCATGCGCGAAACTCCATAGCAACCGGGGGCGGCGCCGCGAACCCGCATAGCAACGGGGGCGGGGCCGCGGCACGGCGCATTCGTAAAGGTCCCTATCAATAATACGCCCCCGGAGCACCGCCCCGCCCCCGGTGCCTGCCGCTTTTAACTCCTCACTCCCATACTTACAAATCCAAACCCGTTCTCAGCTCTCCCTCCCACCTCTCACCTTCCCCTCCTCTCCTCCCCTCCCCTCAGCTTTCAGCCACTTCAATCGTGCACGGCCTTTAGAGACGAGGCAGGAAAACGGGCGACCGCCGCGGCTGAGGAAATGCAGTGTGGACAAGCAAACACACGGTGGCAGCACTCAGCACCGGCGCCACACCGCAGCCGCTACACAACTGCAGTACCCACGAGCAAACACAGGAGGGCAGCACACACAACCGAGAGCGCCTCTGCGCCCGGCCGGGGGCAGCGCCTTCAGCCCAGCGCCGCTCTGCCTATTGCCTTTGCCAACAGCACACCGCACGCAAGGCACAGCCCACGCTCTGCCACTCCTACACACTCAGTTTATAGGCACAGCTCTCAACTCCAGCTGGGGCTACTCAGCACTTCCTTGATCTACTCTGGAGGGATTTACAGACAGCAGAGGAGACACAGGGGGAGCTGCTGCCACCAGAATTAAGGCCGTTCTGCAGGAGCTAGAGGAAAAACACAGCTCTTCTGCCAGATGAGGGCCACAAAGAGGAGCAGAGGACTGCAGCACCTCTCCTGGGAAGCAGGACTGAAAGAACTGGGGCTGTGGAGGCTGCAGAAGAGAAGGCAGAGCTTCGAGCTACGCTGCAGTATCTGAAAGGGACCTGCAGCAAAGCTGGAGGACTGTCTAAAAGGGCCTGTGCTGATACTCTGTGCATTTAAAAGGATTGCAGTGAAGCTGCTCCAAGAAAAACTTTAGAGACTGAAGAAATCAAAAACCAAACTGCCACATTCCCTCACACAACTTCCTACATGACCTCAGCAAACCCCTTTCACTTCACATGGCTTCTGACACCCACTCTGGGAGCTGGACACTCCTTCTCTCCCTGAAGCCGGGAGAAAGATCTGGTGAACGTGGCAGCACGTGGCAGAGGGTCAAGACTTAAGCAGACACCTGATTGCTACCACAGCTC
>NW_026974601.1:0-55243 GCF_015220805.1 Pogoniulus pusillus
CTAAACCGAATTTCTATGTTTCTTCAATGGGGCTAGGATGTAAACGTGTTTCTGCTTCAAAGGAAAGCAGCTAGGAGAAAGGTTCTTTCGCCAGTGTGTGACGCAGCGTGAAAGCTGCAGAATGGTGTAGGGGATTCCAGGCTAGTCCATTCCTGACTGGGTATACACGCAGAAGGAGTGCTTTTTGTAAAGCGAATTTCTAGGTTTTTTCAATGGGGCTAGGATGTAAACGTGTTTCTGCTTCAAAGGAAAGCTGCTAGGAGAAAGTTTCTTTTGCCAGTGTGTGAGGGAGCATCAAAGCTGTAGAATGGTGCAGGAAACTCCAGACACGGCCATTCCTGGCTGGGTCTATAGGCAGAAGGATTGGTTTTTCTAAACTGAATTTCTATGTTTTTTTAACGGGGCTAGGATGTAAACGTGTTTCTGCTTCAAAGGAAAGCAGCTAGGAAAAAGTTTCTTTTGCCAGTGTGTGAGGCAGCTGGAAAGCTGCAGAATGGTGCAGGGGATTCCAGGCTAGGCCATTCCTGGCTGGGTCTATAAGCAGAATGAGTGCTTTTTCTAAATCGAAATTCTATGTTTTTTCAACGGGGCTAGGATGTAAACGTCTTTCTGCTTCAAAGGAAAGCAGCTAGGAGAAAGTTTCTTTTGCCAGTGTGTGATGCAGCTGGAAAGCTGCAGAATGGTGTTGGGGATTCCAGGCTAGGCCATTCCTGGCTGGTTCTATAAGCAGAATGAGTGCTTTTTGTAAAGCGAATTTCTATGTTTCTTCAATAGGGATAGGATGTAAACGTGTTTCTGCTTCAAAGGAAAGCAGGTAGGAGAACGTTTCTTTTGCCAGTGTGTGACGCAGCTGGAGAGCTGCCGTATGGTGTAGGGGATTCCCGGCTTGGTCATTCCAGACTGGGTCTATAAGCAGAAGGAGTACGTTTTCTAAACGGCATTTCTATGGTTCTTCAATGGGGCTAGGATGCAAACGTGTTTCTGCTTCGAAGGTAAGCAGCTAGGAGAAAGTTTCTTTTGCCAGCGTGTGAGGGAGCTGGAAAGCTGCAGAACAGTGCAGGGGATTCCAGGCTAGGTCATTCCTGGCTGGGTCTACACGGACAAGGAGTGCTTTTTCTAAATGTCATTACCATGGTTCTTCAATGGGGCTAATATGTAAACGTCTTTCTGCTTCAAAGGAAAGCAGCTAGGACAAAGTTTCTCTTGCCAGGGTGTCAGGGAGGTGGAAAGCTGCAGAACAGTGCAGGGGATTCCAGGCTAGGTCATTCTTGACTGGGTCTATAAGCAGGAGTGCTTTTTCTAAATGGCATTTCTATGGTTCTTCAATGGGGCTAGGATATAAACGTGTTTCTGCTTCAAAGGAAAGCAGCTAGGAGAAAGTTTCTTTTGCCAGTGTGTGAGGGAGCTGGAAAGCTGCAAAATGATGCAGGGGATTCCAGGCTAGGTCATTCCTCACGGGGTTTATAAGCAGAAGGAGTGCTTTTTCTAAACGGCATTTCTATGGTTCTTCAATGGGGCTAGGATGCAAACGTGTTTCTGCTTCAAAGGAAAGCCGCTAGGAGAAAGTTTCTTTTGCCAGTGTGTAACACAGCTGGATAGCTGCAGAATGGTGTAGGGGATTCCAGGCTAGGCCATTCCTGACTGGGTCTACACACAGAAGGATTGCTTTTTCTAAACAGCATTTCTATGTTTCTTCAATGGGGCTAGGAGGTAAACGAGTTTCTGCTTCAAGGGAAAGCAGCTGGGGGAAAGTTTCTTTTGCCAGTGTTTCATGCAGCTGGAACGCTGCAGAATGGTGTAGGGGATTCCAGGCTAGGTCATTCCTGGCTGGGCCTATAAGCAGAAGGAGTGTTTTTTGTTAAGCGAATTTCTATGTTTCTTCAATGGGGCTAGGATGTAAACGTGTTTCTGCTTCGAAGGAAAGCAGCTAGGTGAAAGTTTCTTTTGCCAGTGTGTGAGGGAGCTGGAAAGCTGCAGAACAGTGCAGGGGATTCCAGGCTAGGCCATTCCTGGCTGGCTGTATAAGCTGATGGAGTGCCTTTTATAATGCGAATTTCTATGGTTCTTCAACGGGGCTAGGATGTAAACGTGTTTCTGCTTCAAAGGAAAGCAGCTAGGAGAAAGTTTTTTTTGCCAGTGTGTGACCCAGCGGGAAAGCTGCAGAATGGTGTAGGGGATTCCAGGCTAGGTCATTCCTGGCTGGGTCTACACGCAGAAGGACTGCTTTTTCTAAACGGCATTTCTATGTTTCTTCAATGGGGCTAGGATGTAAACGTGTTTCTGCTTCAAAGGAAAGCAGCTAGGAGAAAGCTTCTTTTGCCATTGTGTGAGGGAGCCTGAAAGCTGCAGAATGGTGCAGGGGATTCCAGTCTAGGCCATTCCTGACTGGGTCTATAAGCAGAAGGATTGCTTTTTCTAAACCGAATTTCTATGTTTCTTCAATGGGGCTAGGATGTAAACGTGTTTCTACTTCAAAGGAAAGCAGCTAGGAGAAAGCTTCTTTTGCCAGTGTGTGAGGGAGAAGGAAAGCTGCAGAATGGTGCAGGAAACTCCAGACACGGCCATTCCTGATGGGTCTATAAGCAGAATGAGTGATATTTGTAAAGCGAATTTCCATGGTTCTTCAATGGGGCTAGGATGTAAACGTGTTTCTGCTTCAAAGGAAAGCAGCTAGGAGAACGTTTCTTTTGCCAGTGTGTGACGCAGCTGGAGAGCTGCAGAATGGTGTAGGGGATTCCAGGCTAGGTCATTCCTGTCTGGGTCTATAAGCAGAAGGAGTGCTTTTTGTATAGCGAATTTCTATGTTTCTTCAATGGGGATAGGATGTAAACGTGTTTCTGCTTCAAAGGAAAGCAGCTAGGAGAAAGTTTCTTTTGCCAGTGTGTGAGGGAGCAGGAAAGCTGCAGAATGGTGCAGGGGATTCCAGGCTAGGTCATTCCTGACTGGGTCTATAAGCAGAAGGAGTGCTTTTTGTAAAGCGAATTTCTATGGTTCTTCAATGGGGCTAGGATGTAAACGTGTTTCTGCTTCAAAGGAAAGCAGCTAGGCGAAAGTTTCTTTTGCCAGTGTGTGAGGGAGCTGGAAAGCTGCAAAATGATGCAGGGGATTCCAGGCTAGGTCATTCCTGACGGGGTCTATAAGCAGAAGGAGTGCTTTTTCTAAACGGCATTTCTATGGTTCTTCAATGGGACTAGGATGTAAACGTGTTTCTGCTTCAAAGGAAAGCAGCTAGGAGAAAGTTTCTTTTGCCAGTGTGTGAGGGAGCTGGAAAGCTGCAGAACAGTGCAGGGGATTCCAGGCTAGGCCATTCCTGACTGGGTCTACACGCAGAAGGAGTGCTTTTTCTAAACGGCATTTCTATGGCTCTTCAATGGGGCTAGGATATAAACGAGTTTCTGCTTCAAGGCAAAAGCAGCTAGGAGAAAGTTTCTTTTACCAGTGTTTGATGCAGCTGGAACGCTGCAGAATGGTGGAGGGGATTCCAGGCTAGGTCATTCCTGACTGGGTGTATAAGCAGAAGGAGTGCCTTTTGTAAAGCAAATTTCTATGTTTCTTCAATAGGGATAGGATGTAAACGTGTTTCTGCTTCAAAGGAAAGCAGCTAGGAGAAAGGTTCTTTTGCCAGTGTGTCAGGGAGCAGAAAAGCTGCAGATTGGTGCAGGGGATTCCAGGCTAGGTCATTCCTGACTGGGTCTATAAGCAGAAGGATTGCTATTTCTAAACCGAATTTCTATGTTTCTTCAGTTTGGCTAGGATGTAAACGTGTTTCTGCTTCAAAGGAAAGCAGCTAGGACAAAGTTTCTTTTTTTCAGGGTGTCAGGGAGGTGGAAAGCTGCAGAATGGTGCAGGGGATTACAGGCTAGGTCATTCCTGACTGGGTCTATAAGCAGAAGGAGTGCTTTTTCTAAACGGCATTTCGATGGTTCTTCAATGAGGCTAGGATGTAAACGTGTTTCTGCTTCATAGGAAAGCACCTAGGAGAAAGTGTCTTTTGCCAGTGTGTGACGCAGCTGGAAAGCTGCAGAACGGTGTAGGGGATTCCTGGCTAGGTCATTCCTGGCTGGGTCTAAAAGCAGAAGGAGTGCTTTTCGTAAAGCGAATTTCTATGGTTCTTCAATGGGGCAAGGATGTAAACGTGTTTCTGCTTCAAAGGAAAGCAGCTAGGAGAAAGTTTCTTTTGCCAGTGTGTGACGCAGCGGGAAAGCTGCAGAACGGTGTAGGGGATTCCAGGCTAGGTCATTCCTGACTGGGTGTAGAAGCAGAAGGAGTGCTTTTTCTAAACGGCATTTCTATGTTTCTTCAATGGGGCTAGGATGTAAACGTGTTTCTGCTTCAAAGGAAAGCATCTAGGAGAAAGCTTCTTTTGCCATTGTGTGAGGGAGCCTCAAAGCTGCAGAATGGTGCAGGGGATTCCAGGCTAGGCCATTCCTGACTGGGTCTATAAGCAGAAGGAGTGCTTTTTGTAAAGCAAATTTCTATGATTCTTCAATGGGGCTAGGATGTAAACGTGTTTCTGCTTCAAAGGAAAGCAGCTAGGAGAAAGTTTCTTTTGCCAGTGTGTGACACAGCTGGAAAGCTGTAGAACGGTGTAGGGGATTCCAGGCTAGGCCATTCCTGGCTGGGTCTATAAGCAGAAGGAGTGCTTTTTCTAAACAGCATTACTATGTTCCTTCAATGGGGCTAGGATGTAAACGTGTTTCTGCTTCAAAAGAAAGCAGCTAGGAGAAAGTTTCTTTTGCCAGTGTGTGACACAGCTGGAAAGCTGCATAACGGTGCAGGTGATAACAGGCTAGGCCATTCCTGGCTGGGTCTATAAGCAGAAGGATTGCTTTTTCTAAACCGAATTTCTATATTTCATCAATGAGGGAAGGATGTACACGTGTTTCTGCTTCAAAGGAAAGCAGCTAGGACAAAGGTTCTTCTGCCAGTGTGTGAGGGAGCTGGAAAGCTGCAGAATGGTGCAGGGGATTCCAGGCTAGGCCATTCCTGGCTGGCTCTATAAGCAGAAGGAGTGCTTTTTGTAAAGCGAATTTCTATGGTTCTTCAATAGGGATAGGATGTAAACGTGTTTCTGCTTCAAAGGAAAGCAGATAGGAGAACGTTTCTTTTGCCAGTGTGTGACGCAGCTGGAGAGCTGCAGTATGGTGTAGGGGGTTCCCGGCTAGGTCATTCCTGATTGGGTCTATAAGCAGAAGGAGTGCATTTTCTAAACGGTATTTCTATGTTTCTTCAATGGGGCTAGGATGTAAACGTGTTTCTGCTTCAAAGGAAAGCAGCTAGGAGAAAGTTTCTTTTGCCAGTGTGTGACGCAGCTGGAAAGCTGCAGAATGGTGTAGGGGATTCCAGGCTAGGTCATTCCTGTCTGGGTCTATAAGCAGAAGGATTGCTTTTTGTATAGCGAATTTCTATGTTTCTTCAATGGGGATAGGATGTAAACGTGTTTCTGCTTCAAAGGAAAGCAGCTAGGAGGAAGTTTCTTTTGCCAGTGTGTGAGGGAGCTGTAAAGCTGCAGAATGGTGCAGGGGATTCCAGGCTAGGTCATTCCTGACTGGGTCTATAAGCAGAAGGAGTGCTTTTTGTAAAGCGAATTTCTATGGTTCTTCAATGGGGCTAGGATGTAAACGTGTTTCTGGTTCAAAGGAAAGCAGCTAGGCGAAAGTTTCTTTTGCCAGTGTGTGAGGGAGCTGGAAAGCTGCAAAATGATGCAGGGGATTCCGGGCTAGGTCATTCCTGACGGGGTCTATAAGCAGAAGGAGTGCTTTTTCTAACCGGCATTTCTATGGTTCTTCAATGGGGCTAGGATGTAAACGTGTTTCTGCTTCAAAGGAAAGCAGCTAGGAGAAAGTTTCTTTTGCCAGTGTGCGAGTGAGCTAGAAAGCTGCAGAATGGTGCAGGAGATTCCAGGTTTGGTAATTCCTGGCTGGGTCTACACGCACAAGGAGTACTTTTTCTAAACATCATTACTATGTTACTTAAATTGGGGTTGGATGTATTGTGTTTCTGCTTCAAGGGAAAGCAGCTAGGAGGAAGTTTCCTTTGCCAGTGTGTGACACAGCTGGAAAGCTGCAGAATGGTGCAGGGGATTCCAGGCTAGGCCATTCCTGGCTGGGTCTATAAGCAGAAGGATTGCTTTTCCTAAACCGAATTTCTATATTTCATCAACGGGGCTAGGATGTAAACGTGTTTCTGCTTCAAAGGAAAGCAGCTGGAAGAAAGTTTCTTTTGCCAGAGTGTGAGGGAGATGGAAAGCTGCAGAACAGTGCAGGGGATTCCAGGCTAGGCCTTTCCTGGCTGGGTCTACACGCAGAAGGAGTGCTTTTAGTAAAGCGAATTTATATGTTTCTTCAATGGGGCTAGGATGTAAACGTGTTTCTGCTTCAAAGGAAAGCAGCTAGGAGAAAGGTTCTTTTGCCAGTGTGTGACACAGCTGGAACGCCGCAGAATGGAGTAGGGGATTCCAGGCTAGGTCATTCCTGGCTGGGTCTATAAGCAGAAGGATTACTTTTTGTAAAGCGAATTTGTATGGTTCTTCAATAGGGATAGGATGTAAACATATTTCTGCTTCAAAGGAAAGCAGCTAGGAGAAAGTTTCTTTTGCCAGTGTGCGACGCAGCTGGAAAGCTGCAGAATGGTGCAGGGGATTCTAGGCTAGGCCATTCCTTTCTGGGTCTAAAAGAAGAATGAGTGCTTTTTCGAAACCGAATTTCAATATTTCTTCAATGGGGCTAGGATGTAAACGTGTTTCTCCTTCAAAGGAAAGCAGCTATTAGAAAGTTTCTTTTGCCAGTGTGTGAGGGAGCCGGAAAGCTGCAGAATGGTGCAGGGGATTCCAGGCTAGGCCATTCCTGGCTGGGTCTACACGCAGAAGGAGTGCTTTTTCTAATCGGCATATCTATAGTTCTTCAATGGGGCTAGGATGTAAACGTCTTTCTGCTTCAAAGGAAAGCAGATAGGAGAAAGTTTCTTTTGCCAGTGTGTGAGGGAGCTGGAATGCTGCAGAATGGTGCAGGGGATTCCAGGCTAGGCCATTCCTGGCTGGGTCTATAAGCAGAAGAATTGCTTTTTCTAAATAAAATTTCTATGTTTCTTCAATGGGGTAGAATGTAAACGTGTTTCTTCTTCAAAGGAAAGCAGCTAGGATAAAGTTTCTTTTGCCAGTGTGTGAGGGAGCTGGAAAGCTGCAGAACAGTGCAGGGGATTCCACGCTAGGCCATTCCTGGCTGGGTCTATAAGCAGAATTAGTGCTTTTTCTTAAGCGAATTTCTATGGTTCTTCAATAGGGATAGGATGTAAACGTGCTTCTGCTTCAAAGGAAAGCAGCTAGGAGAAAGTTTCCTTTGCCAGTGTGTGAGGGAGCTGGAAAGCTGCAGAACTGTGCAGGATATTCCAGGCTAAGCCATTCCTACTTGGGTCTACAAGCAGAATGAGTGCTTTTTCTAAATGGCATTTCTATGGTTCTTAACTGGGACTAGGATCTAAACGTGTTTCTGCTTCAAAGGTAAGCAGCTAGGAGAAAGGTTATTTCGCCAGTGTGTGACGCAGCGTGAAAGCTGCAGAATGGTGCAGGGGATTCCAGGCTAGGTCATTCCTGACTGGGTCTATAAGTAGAAGGAGTGCTTTTTGTAAAGCGAATTTCTATGTTTCTTCAATGGGGCTAGGATGTAAACGTGTTTCTGCTTCAAAGGAAAGCAGCTAGGAGAAAGTTTATTTTGCCAGTG
Organism: Pogoniulus pusillus; assembly: GCF_015220805.1. Lineage (NCBI taxonomy): Eukaryota > Metazoa > Chordata > Aves > Piciformes > Lybiidae > Pogoniulus > Pogoniulus pusillus. The sequence goes on from NW_026974601.1 coordinate 7,719, forward strand.
TGTGAGGGAACTGAAAAACTGCAGAATGGTGCAGGGGATTCCAGGATAGGTCATTCCTGACTGGGTCTATAAGCAGAAGGAGTGCTTTTTCTAAACGGCATTGCTATGTTTCTTCAATGGGGCTAGGATGTAAACGTGTTTCTGCTTCAAAGGATAGCAGCTAGGAGAAAGTTTCTTTGACCAGCGTGTGACGCAGCGGAGAAGATGCAGAATGGTGCAGGAGATTCCAGGCTAGGTCATTCCTGGTTGGGTCTGCACGCACAAGGAGTGCTTTTTCTAAACATCATTACTATGGTTCTTCAATGGGGCTAGGATGCAAATGTGTTTCTGCTTCAAAGGAAAGCAACTAGGAGAAAGTTTCTTTTGCCAGCGTGTGACGCTGCTGGAAAGCTGCAGAATGGTGTAGGGGATTCCAGGCTAGGCCATTCCTGGATGGGTCTACACGCAGAAGGAGTGCGTTTTCTAAACAGCATTTCTATGGCTCATGAATGGGCCTGGGATGTAAACGTGTTTCTGCTTCAAAGGAAAGCAGCTAGGAGAAAGGTTCTTTTGCCAGTGTGTGAGGGAGGTGGAAAGCTGCAGAATGGTGTAGGGGATTCCAGGCTAGGTCATTCCTGACTGGGTCTATAAGCAGAAGGAATGCTTTTTTTAAAGCGAATTGCTATGGTTCTTCAATGGGGCACGGATGTAAACGTGTTTCTGCTTCAAAGGAAAGCAGCTGGGAGAAAGTTTCTTTTGCCAGTGTGTGACGCAGCTGGAAAGCTGCAGAATGGTGCAGGGGATTCCAGGCTAGGTCATTCCTGACTGGTCTATAAGCAGAATGAATGCTTTTTCTAAACGGTATTTCTATGTTTCTTCAATGGGGCTAGGATGTAAACGTGTTTCTGCTTCAAAGGAAAGCAGCTAGGAGAAAGGTTCTTTCGCCAGTGTGTGACGCAGCGTGAAAGCTGCAGAATGGTGTAGGGGATTCCTGCTAGGCCATTCCTGTCTGCTTCTATAAGCAGATGGAGTGCTTTTTGTAAAGCGAAGTTCAATGGTTCTTCAATGGGGCTAGGATGTTAACGTGTTTCTGCTTCAAAGGAAAGCAGCTAGGAGAAAGTTTTTTTTGCCAGTGTGTGACGCAGCTGGAAAGCTGCAGAATGGTCCAGGGGATTCCAGGCTAGGTCATTCCTGACTGGGTCTATAAGCAGAAGGAGTGCTTTTTGTAAACGGCATTTCTATGGTTCTTCAATGGGGCTAGGATGTAAACGTGTTTCTGCTTCAAAGGAAAGCAGCTAGGAGAAAGTTTCTTTACCCAGTGTGTGAGGGAGCTGGAAAGCTGCAGAATGGTGTAGGGGATTCCAGGCTAGGCCATTCCTGACTGGGTCTATAAGCAGAAGGAGTGCTTTTTGAAAACGGCATATCTATGGTTCTTCAATGGGGCTAGGATGTAAACGTGTTTCTGCTTCAAAGGAAAGCAGCTAGGAGAAAGGTTCATTCGCCAGTGTGTGACGCAGCTGGAAAGCTGCAGAATGGTGCAGGGGATTCCAGGCTAGGTCATTCCTGACTGGGTCTATAAGCAGAAGGAGTGCTTTTTCTAAACAGCATTTCTATGGTTCTTCAATGGGGCTAGGATGTAAACGTGTTGATGCTTCAAAGGAAAGCAGCTAGGTGAAAGTTTCTTTTGCCAGTGTGTGACACAGCTGGAAAGCTGCAGAATGGTGTAGGGGATTCCAGGCTAGGTCATTCGTGACTGGGTCTATAAGCAGAATGAGTGCTTTTTCTAAACGGTATTTCTATGTTTCTTCAATGGGGATAGGATGCAAAAGTGTTTCTGCTTCAAAGGAAAGCAGCTAGGAGAAAGTTTCTTTTGCCAGTGTGTGACGCAGCTGGAAAGCTGCAGAATGGTCCAGGGGATTCCAGGCTAGGTCATTCCTGACTGGATCTATAAGTAGAAGGATTGATTTTTCTAAAACGAATTTCTGTGTTTCTTCAATGGGGCTGGGATGTAAACCTGTTTCTGCTTCAAAGGAAAGCAGCTAGGAGAAAGTTTATTTTGCCAGTGTGTTGGGGAGCTGGAAAGCTGCAGAATGGTGCAGGGGATTCCAGGCTAGGTCATTCCTGACTGGGTCTATAAGCAGAAGGATTGTTTTTTCTAAACCGAATTTCTATGTTTCTTCAATAGCGATAGGATGTAAACGTGTTTCTGCTTCAAAGGAAAGCAGCTAGGAGAAAGTTTCTTTTGCCAGTGTGTGAGGGAGATGGAAAGCTGCAGAATGGTGTAGGGGATGCCAGGATAGGTCATTCCTGACTGGGTCTATAAGCAGAAGGAGTGCTTTTTGTAAAGGGCATTTCTATGGTTCTTCAATAGGGATAGGATGTAAACGTGTTTCTGCTTCAAAGGAAAGCAGCTAGGAGAAAGTTTCTTTTGCCAGTGTGTGAGGGAGCTGGAAAGCTGCAGAATGGTGCAGGGGATTCCAGGCTAGGCCATTCCTGAATGGGTCTATAAGCAGAAGGAGTGCTTTTTGTAAAGCGAAGTTCTATGATTCTTCAAAGGGGCTAGGATGTAAACGTGTTTCTGCTTCAATGGAAAGCAGCTAGGAGAAAGTTTCTTTTGCCAGTGTGTGAGGGAGCTGGAAAGCTGCAGAATGGTGCAGGAGATTCCAGGCTAAGCCATTCCTGGATGGGTCTACAAGCAGAATGAGTGCTTTTTCAAAACGGCATTTCAGTGGTTCTTCAATGGGACTAGGATGTAAACGTGTTTCTGCTTCAAAGGAAAGCAGCTAGGAGAAAGGTTCTTTTGCCAGTGTGTGACGCAGCTGGAAAGCTGCAGAATGGTGTAGGGGATTCCAGGCTAGGTCATTCCTGACTGGGTCTATAAGCAGAAGGAGTGCTTTTTGTAATGCGAATTTCTATGGTTCTTCAATGGGGTTAGGATGTAAACGTGTTTCTGCTTCAAAGGAAAGCAGCTAGGAGAAAGTTTCTTTTGCCAGTGTGTGAGGGAGCTGGAAAGCTGCAGAATGGTGCAGGGGATTCCAGGCTAGGTCATTCCTGACTGGGTCTATAAGCAGAAGGATTGCTTTTTCTAAACCTAATTGCTATGTTTCTTGAATGGTGCTGGGATGTAAAAGTGTTTCTGCTTCAAAGGAAAGCAGCTAGGAGAAAGTTTCTTTTGCCAGTGTGTGAGGGAGCTGGAAAGCTGCAGAACGGTGCAGGAAATTCCAGGCTAGGCCATTCCTGGCTGGGTCTGTAAGCAGAAGGAGTGCTTTTTCTAAACGGCATTTCTATGGTTCTTCAATGGGGTTAAGATGTAAACGTGTTTCTGCTTCAAAGGAAAGCAGCTAGGAGAAAGTTTCTTTTGCCATTGTGTGACGCAGCGGGAAAGCTGCAGAATGGTGCAGGAGATTGCAGGCTAGGTCATTCCTGGCTGGGTCTACACGAACAGGGAGTGCTTTTTCTAACCGGCATTTCTATGGTTCTTCAATGGGGCTAGGATGTAAACGTGTTTCTGCTTCAAAGGAAAGCAGCTAGGAGAAAGTTTCTTTTGCCAGTGTGTGAGGGAGCTGGAAAGCTGCAGAATGGTGCAGGGGATTCCAGGCTAGGTCATTCCTGACTGGGTCTATAAGCAGAAGGAGTGCTTTTTGTAAAGCGAATTACTATGGTTCTTCAATGGGGCTAGGATGTAAACGTGTTTCTGCTTCAAAAGAAAGCAGCTAGGAGAATGTTTCTTTTGCCAGTGTGTGAGGGAGCTGGAAAGCTGCAGAATGGTGCAGGGGATTCCAGGCTAGGCCATTCCTGGCTGGGTCTGTAAGCAGAAGGATTGCTTTTTGTAAACGGCATTACTATGGTTCTTCAATGGTGATAGGATTTAAACGTGTTTCTGCTTCAAAGGAAAGCAGCTAGGAGAAAGTTTCTTTTGCCAGTGTGTGACACAGCTGGAAAGCTGCAGAATGGTGTAGGGGATTCCAGGCTAGGCCATTCCTGGATGGGTCTACACGCAGAAGGAGTGCGTTTTCTAAACAGCATTTCTATGGCTCTTGAATGGGCCTGGGATGTAAACGTGATTCTGCTTCAAAGGAAAGCAGCTAGGAGAAAGGTTCTTTTGCCAGTGTGTGAGGGAGGTGGAAAGCTGCAGAATGGTGTAGGGGATTCCAGGCTAGGTCATTCCTGACTGGGTCTATAAGCAGAAGGAATGCTTTTTTTAAAGCGAATTCCTATGGTTCTTCAATGGGGCACGGATGTAAACGTGTTTCTGCTTCAAAGGAAAGCAGCTAGGAGAAAGGTTCTTTCGCCAGAGTGTGACGCAGCGTGAAAGCTGCAGAATGGTGTAGGGGATTCCTGCTAGGCCATTCCTGTCTGCTTCTATAAGCAGATGGAGTGCTTTTTGTAAAGCGAAGTTCAATGGTTCTTCAATGGGGCTAGGATGTTAACGTGTTTCTGCTTCAAAGGAAAGCAGCTAGGAGAAAGTTTCTTTTGCCAGTGTGTGAGGGAGCTGGAAAGCTGCAGAATGGTCCAGGGGATTCCAGGCTAGGTCATTCCTGACTGGGGCTATAAGCAGAAGGAGTGCTTTTTGTAAACGGCATTTCTATGGTTCTTCAATGGGGCTAGGATGTAAACGTGTTTCTGCTTCAAAGGAAAGCAGCTAGGAGAAAGGTTCTTTCGCCAGTGTGTGAGGGAGCTGGAAAGCTGCAGAATGGTGCAGGGGATTCCAGGCTAAGTCATTCCTGACTGGGTCTATAAGTAGAAGGAGTGCTTTTTCTAAACAGCATTTCTATGGTTCTTCAATGGGGCTAGGATGTAAACGTGTTGATGCTTCAAAGGAAAGCAGCTAGGAGAAAGTTTCTTTTGCCAGTGTGTGACACAGCTGGAAAGCTGCAGAATGATGTAGGGGATTCCAGGCTAGGTCATTCGTGACTGGGTCTATAAGCAGAATGAGTGCTTTTTCTAAACGGTATTTCTATGTTTCTTCAATGGGGATAGGATGCAAATGTGTTTCTGCTTCAAAGGAAAGCAGCTAGGAGAAAATTTCTTTTGCCAGTGTGTGACGCAGCTGGAAAGCTGCAGAATGGTGCAGGGGATTCCAGGCTAGGTCATTCCTGACTGGATCTATAAGCAGAAGGATTGATTTTTCTAAACCGAATTTCTGTGTTTCTTCAATGGGGCTGGGATGTAAACCTGTTTCTGCTTCAAAGGAAAGCAGCTAGGAGAAAGTTTATTTTGCCAGTGTGTGAGGGAGCTGGAAAGCTGCAGAATGGTGCAGGGGATTCCAGGCTAGGTCATTCCTGACTGGGTCTATAAGCAGAAGGAGTGCTTTTTCTAAACCGAATTTCTATGTTTCTTCAATAGCGATAGGATGTAAACGTGTTTCTGCTTCAAAGGAAAGCAGCTAGGAGAAAGTTTCTTTTGCCAGTGTGTGAGGGAGATGGAAAGCTGCAGAATGGTGTAGGGGATGCCAGGCTAGGTCATTCCTGACTGGGTCTATAAGCTGAATGAGTGCTTTTTGTAAAGCGAATTTCTATGGTTCTTCAATAGGGATAGGATGTAAACGTGTTTCTGCTTCAAAGGAAAGCAGCTAGGAGAAAGTTTCTTTTGCCAGTGTGTGAGGGAGCTGGAAAGCTGCAGAATGGTGTAGGGGATTCCAGGCTAGGTCATTCCTGACTGGGTCTATAAGCAGAAGGTGTGCTTTTTATAAAGCATATTTCTATGGTTCTTCAATGGGGCTAGGATGCAAATGTGTTTCTGCTTCAAAGGAAAGCAGCTAGGAGAAAGTTTCTTTTGCCAGTGTGTGACACAGCTGGAAAGCTGCAGAATGATGTAGGGGATTCCAGGCTAGGTCATTCGTGACTGGGTCTATAAGCAGAATGAGTGCTTTTTCTAAACGGTATTTCTATGTTTCTTCAATGGGGATAGGATGCAAATGTGTTTCTGCTTCAAAGGAAAGCAGCTAGGAGAAAGTTTCTTTTGCCAGTGTGTGACGCAGCTGGAAAGCTGCAGAATGGTGCAGGGGATTCCAGGCTAGGTCATTCCTGACTGGATCTATAAGCAGAAGGATTGATTTTTCTAAACCGAATTTTTTGTGTTTCTTCAATGGGGCTGGGATGTAAACCTGTTTCTGCTTCAAAGGAAAGCAGCTAGGAGAAAGTTTATTTTGCCAGTGTGTGAGGGAGCTGGAAAGCTGCAGAATGGTGCAGGGGATTCCAGGCTAGGTCATTCCTGACTGGGTCTATAAGCAGAAGGATTGTTTTTTCTAAACCGAATTTCTATGTTTCTTCAATAGCGATAGGATGTAAACGTGTTTCTGCTTCAAAGGAAAGCAGCTAGGAGAAAGTTTCTTTTGCCAGTGTGTGAGGGAGCTGGAAAGCTGCAGAATGGTGTAGGGGATGCCAGGCTAGGTCATTCCTGACTGGGTCTATAAGCTGAATGAGTGCTTTTTGTAAAGCGAATTTCTATGGTTCTTCAATAGGGATAGGATGTAAACGTGTTTCTGCTTCAAAGGAAAGCAGCTAGGAGAAAGTTTCTTTTGCCAGTGTGTGAGGGAGCTGGAAAGCTGCAGAATGGTGTAGGGGATTCCAGGCTAGGTCATTCCTGACTGGGTCTATAAGCAGAAGGTGTGCTTTTTATAAAGCATATTTCTATGGTTCTTCAATGGGGCTAGGATGCAAATGTGTTTCTGCTTCAAAGGAAAGCAGCTAGGAGAAAATTTCTTTTGCCAGCGTGTGACGCCGCTGGAAAGCTGCAGAATGGTGTAGGGGATTCCAGGCTAGGCCATTCCTGTCTGTTTCTATAAGCAGAAGGAGTGCTTTTTGTAAAGCGAAGTTCAATGGTTCTTCAATGGGGCTAGGATGTAAACGTGTTTCTGCTTCAAAGGAAAGCAGCTAGGAGAAAGTTTCTTTTGCCAGTGTGTGACGCAGCTGGAAAGCTGCAGAATGGTGTAGGGGATTCCAGGCTAGGTCATTCCTGACTGGGTCTATAAGCAGAAGGAGTGCTTTTTGTAAATGGCATTTCTATGGTTCTTCAATGGGGCTAGGATGTAAACGTGTTTCTGCTTCAAAGGAAAGCAGCTAGGAGAAAGTTTCTTTTGCCAGTGTGTGACGCAGCTGGAAAGCTGCAGAATGGTGTAGGGGATTCCAGGCTAGGCCATTCCTGGACTGGGTCTATAAGCAGAAGGAGTGCTTTTTCTAAACAGCATTTCTATGGTTCTTCAATGGGGCTAGGATGTAAACGTGTTTCTGCTTCAAAGGAAAGCAGCTAGGAGAAAGTTTCTTTTGCCAGTGTGTGAGGGAGCTGGAAAGCTGCAGAATGGTGCAGGGGATTCCAGGCTAGGTCATTCCTGACTGGGTCTATAAGCAGAAGGAGTGCTTTTTGTAATGCGAATTTCTATGGTTCTTCAATGGGGCTAGGATGTAAACGTGTTTCTGCTTCAAAGGAAAGCAGCTAGGAGAAAGGTTCTTTCGCCAGTGTGTGACGCAGCGTGAAAGCTGCAGAATGGTGTAGGGGATTCCAGGCTAGGTCATTCCTGACTGGGTCTATAAGCAGAAGGAGTGCTTTTTGTAAAGCGAATTTCTATGGTTCTTCAATGGGGATAGGATGTAAACGTGTTTCTGCTTCAAAGCAAAGCAGCTAGGAGAAAGTTTCTTTTGCCAGTGTGTGAGGCAGCTGGAAAGCTGCAGAATGGTGCAGGAGATTCCAGGCTAGGTCATTCCTGGCTGGGTCTATAAGCAGAAGGAGTGCTTTTTCTAAACAGCATTTCTATGGTTCTTCAATGGGGCTAGGATGTAAACGTGTTTCTGCTTCAAAGGAAAGCAGCTAGGAGAAAGTTTCTTTTGCCAGTGTGTGACGCAGCTGGAAAGCTGCAGAATGGTGTAGGGGATTCCAGGCTAGGCCATTCCTGACTGGGACTACACGTACAAGGAGTGCTTTTTGTAAAGCGAATTTCTATGGTTCTTCAATAGGGATAGGATGTAAACGTGTTTCTGCTTCAAAGGAAAGCAGCTAGGAGAAAGTTTCCTTTGCCAGTGTGTGAGGGAGCTGGAAAGCTGCAGAACGGTGCAGGATATTCCAGGCTAAGCCATTCCTACTTGGGTCTACAAGCAGAATGAGTGCTTTTTCTAAATGGCATTTCTATGGATCTTAATTGGGACTAGGATCTAAACGTGTTTCTGCTTCAAAGGAAAGCAGCTAGGAGAAAGGTTATTTCGCCAGTGTGTGACGCAGCGTGAAAGCTGCAGAATGGTGCAGGGGATTCCAGGCTAGGTCATTCCTGACTGGGTCTATAAGTAGAAGGAGTGCTTTTTGTAAAGCGAATTTCTATGGTTCTTCAATGGGGCTAGGATGTAAACGTGTTTCTGCTTCAAAGGAAAGCAGCTAGGAGAAAGTTTCTTTTGCCAGTGTGTGAGGGAGCTGGAAAGCTGCAGAATGGTGCAGGGGATTCCAGGCTAGGTCATTCCTGACTGGGTCTATAAGCAGAAGGATTGCTTTTTCTAAACCGAATTTCTATGTTTCTTCAATGGGGCTAGGATGTAAACGTGTTTCTGCTTCAAAGGAAAGCAGCTAGGAGAAAGTTTCTTTGCCAGTGTGTGACGCAGCTGGAAAGCTGCAGAATGGTGCAGGAGATTCCAGGCTAGGTCATTCCTGGCTGGGTCTACACGCAGAAGGAGTGCTTTTTCTAAACAGCATTTCTATGGTTCTTCAATGGGGCTAGGATGTAAACGTGTTTCTGCTTCAAAGGAAAGCAGCTAGGAGAAAGTTTCTTTTGCCAGTGTGTGACGCAGCTGGAAAGCTGCAGAATGGTGTAGGGGATTCCAGGCTAGGTCATTCCTGACTGGGTCTATAAGCAGAAGGAGTGCTTTTTGTAAATGGCATTTCTATGGTTCTTCAATGGGGCTAGGATGTAAACGTGTTTCTGCTTGAAAGGAAAGCAGCTAGGAGAAAGTTTCTTTTGCCAGTGTGTGACGCAGGTGGAAAGCTGCAGAATGGTGCAGAGGTTTCCAGGGTAGGTCATTCCTGACTTGGTCTATAAGCAGAAAGAATGCTTTTTTTAAAGCGAATTCCTATGGTTCTTCAATGGGGATAGGATGTAAACGTGTTTCTGCTTCAAAGGAAAGCAGCTAGGAGAAAGTTCCTTTTGCCAGTGTGTGAGGGAGTTGGAAAGCTGCAGAATGGTGCAGGAGATTCCAGGCTAGACCATTCCTGGCTGGGTCTATAAGCAGGAGTGCTTTTTCTAAACAGCATTTCAATGGTTCTTCAATGGGGCTAGGATGCAAACATGTTTCTGCTTCCAGGGAAAGCAGCTAGGAGAAAGTTTCTTTTGCCAGTGTGTGACGCAGCTGGAACGCTGCAGAATGGTTCAGGGGATTCCAGGCTAGGCCATTCCTGGCTGGGTCTATAAGCAGCAGGAGTGCTTTTTCTAAACGGCATTTCTATGGTTCTTTAATGGAGCTAGGATGTAAACGTGTTTCTGCTTCAAAGGAAAGCAGCTAGGAGAAAGTTTCTTTTGCCAGTGTGTGAGTGAGCTGGAAAGCTGCAGAATGGTGCAGGGGATTACAGGCTAGGCCATTCTTGAATGGGTCTATAAGCAGAAGGAGTGCTTTTTGTAAATCGAATTTCTATGATTCTTCAAAGGGGCTAGGATGTAAACGTGTTTCTGCTTCAAAGGAAAGCAGCTAGGAGAAAGTTTCTTTTGCCAGTGTGTGACGCAGCTGGAAAGCTGCAGAATGGTGTAGGGGATTCCAGGCTAGGTCATTCCTGACTGGGTCTATAAGCAGAATGAGTGCTTTTTCAAAACGGCATTTCCGTGGTTCTTCAATGGGACTAGGATGTAAACGTGTTTCTGCTTCAAAGGAAAGCAGCTAGGAGAAAGGTTCTTTTGCCAGTGTGTGACGCAGCTGGAAAGCTGCAGAATGGTGTAGGGGATTCCAGGCTAGGTCATTCCTGACTGGGTCTATAAGCAGAATGAGTGCTTTTTCTAAACGGCATTTCTATGGTTCTTCAAAGGGGCTAGGATGTAAACGTGTTTCTGCTTCAAAGGAAAGCAGCTAGGAGAAAGTTTCTTTTGCCAGTGTGTGACGCAGCTGGAAAGCTGCAGAATGGTGTAGGGGATTCCAGGCTAGGTCATTCCTGACTGGGTCTATAAGCAGAAGGAGTGCTTTTTGTAAAGCGAATTTCTATGGTTCTTCAATGGGGCTAGGATGTAAACGTGTTTCTGCTTCAAAGGAAAGCAGCTAGGAGAAAGTTTCTTTTGCCAGTGTGTGAGGGAGCTGGAAAGCTGCAGAATGGTGCAGGGGATTCCAGGCTAGGTCATTCCTGAGTGGGTCTATAAGCAGAAGGATTGCTTTTTCTAAACCTAATTTCTATGTTTCTTCAATGGGGCTGGGATGTAAACGTGTTTCTGCTTCAAAGGAAAGCAGCTAGGAGAAAGTTTCTTTTGCCAGTGTGTGAGGGAGCTGGAAAGCTGCAGAACGGTGCAGGGAATTCCAGGCTAGGCCATTCCTGGCTGGGTCTATAAGCAGAAGGAGTGCTTTTTCTAAACGGCATTTCTATGGTTCTTCAATGGGGTTAGGATGTAAACGTGTTTCTGCTTCAAAGGAAAGCAGCTAGGAGAAAGTTTCTTTTGCCATTGTGTGACGCAGCGGGAAAGCTGCAGAATGGTGCAGGAGATTCCAGGCTAGGTCATTCCTGGCTGGGTCTACACGCACAAGGAGTGCTTTTTCTAAACAGCATTTCTATGGTTCTTCAATGGGGCTAGGATGTAAACGTGTTTCTGCTTCAAAGGAAAGCAGCTAGGAGAAAGTTTCTTTTGCCAGTGTGTGACGCAGCTGGAACGCTGCAGAATGGTGTAGGGGATTCCAGGCTAGGCCATTCCTGGCTGGGTCTATAAGCAGAAGGAGTGCTTTTTCTAAACGGCATTTCTATGGTTCTTCAATGGGGCTAGGATGTAAACGTGTTTCTGCTTCAAAGGAAAGCAGCTAGGAGAAAGTTTCTTTTGCCAGTGTGTGACGCAGCTGGAAAGCTGCAGAATGGTGCAGGGGATTCCAGGCTAGGTCATTCCTGACTGGGTCTATAAGCAGAATGAATGCTTTTTGTAAAGCGAATTTCTATGGTTCTGCTCTCCCTCAGCTTCAAACCATTCCCCTTGCCCTGTCTTTAGACACCCTTATGGAAAAAGTCTCTCTGCAGCCTTCCTGCTGCAGGTTCCCTTCAGGTACTGGGAGGTAGCTTTAAAGTCTCCCTGGAGTCTTGTCCCCTTCAAGCTTAGCAGCCCCAGCTCCCTCAGCCTATCCTCTTAGAAGTGCTCCAGCCCTTGGCTCATCCTCGTGGTCCTGCTCTGAACTGGTTCCAGCAGTTTTTCGTTCTTCAGCTGGACTGTGGCCATGTGGAATGTTTTGGGTTGTGCTTTTGCCTTTGCATGCTGAAAGACTTCCTGTGTTACCTTAGTAGTACGTTTCATGTGCAAGGTTCCTGTCTGTGATCTCTTGCTGCTGGGGAAGTCATGAGCTACCTGTGGGGGTGTGAAATGCAATAAGCTTCGATCGCGTTGCCTGCATGGATGTGAGGGGACAAAGTACTGCTGAGAAGCTTTTTTGTACCATTCTCTTCCCCCTTCCCCTCTTGCCTTTAAGGGAACACACACAGGGAGAAGCTTACTGAGCGCCCTCTGACATGCTGTAGGAATTCTTTGCTTTGCAGTGTTTTACACTGTGGCTCTTCAAACCTGTAACCCATCTGCTTTCCATTGCCAGCGAGCTGACCATCCGTACTACCGTCGCCTTGAATGCCTCCAACCAGCAGTGTTTGCTGCCAGACAGACACCTTGAGAAGACAGAGGACATGGTTAAGTTCATGAAGGATATCTTGGATGGTGCTGCTGAAGTAAGTCTTTGTTGTGGCTTGAGATATATTGGTTGGTGTTTGGTTTTTCCCCCCTTAGCTGCGGTGGCTCCGATTGTTACGCCGTGTGATTTATCTTCCTGTCCTGGCTGTCTTCCCGTGTTGGGTGCTGGCAGTGAATACGTGGTGAGGAGTGCTTGGGGTGTGCCATCCTTTGCTGTTCTCACTGTGGGAACTCCAAGAGCCATGGAATGGGTGCGTTATGAGTGATGCACAATTAATAATCAATATTAATGTTGGTATCCAGGCAAAGGTTGTTAATAACTACAACCAACCTGTTTCTTATCATTCAGTCTCTGCAGAAAGCTTATTGACAAGGTTCAAAGCACACAGCTGGGGTATTTGTACACTTAGAATCGTGGAATCAGCCAGGTTGGAAGAGACCTCCAAGCTCATCCAGCCCAACCTAGCCCCCAGCCCTCTCCAGTCAGCTAGGCCATGGCACTAAGTGCCTCATCCAGGCTTTTCTTGAGCAGCTGCAGGGATGGCGACTCCCTAGGCAGCCTCTGTGGTCTGAGAGTAGAGCAGCAACTTGCTGTTAGTTTGCTGTGATGGTCTCAAACAACTGTGGGAGAGTTTGGCCTGAGCCTGTTGGAATGCTTAGCCTTACTGGAGGAGCTGGGAGCGTCTGGGCAGCATGAAATGCAAGAGCAATTGCTTTTCACTTCCTTCTTAAGGGACTTAAGGGTTGGGAGGTCTGAGGAATGAACTGTTGGGATCATAACTGCAAAGTGTCAGCAGTTTTGACATGGTTCCATTTGACATTGCAGGCACGGGCTGGTGATGGACTTCTGCAACGAAGCAAGAGAGTCATCTATGAGGCCAAGGCTGCTGTAATGGTAGAGTTCATTGCTTATTCAGTGAGGTGATGCTCTTGTCAGTCAAGAAGGACTTAGTTGCAGAGGCTTTGGAAATGCTTTGATGTAAGCTTGTTGCCATGCTGTGCCTAGTGTATCTATTGTCACTATTTAGAACTAGGCTTAAACCAAATGAACTTCTTGATTAAAACAGCCAATCATGTCTGCCACAGTTCTAACTGTTCCACCTGCATGAATTTCACATTTTTCACTCTGCTGTTAGTCTGACATATTTTAAGGGACAGAATAATGAAAATCCAACCTCTTTTCCTTGAGCTTTTTGCCATGGCTTCAGAGGTTCTTTTGTGTTCTGAGCAATGTTTTGGTTTCAGTCTGTCCCAGTCCTCTGTCAGCCTCCCAGACAAGAAATCTCTGCTCCTGTTGAGGCGGAGCAGCTTCTGTCTGTTGTTACTTGTCCTAGTGCTGAGCACCACCAAGCAGCAGCTGGGCCCTTGGTGCTGACCCCTGCCCCTTGGTAATGTATAGACGTTCATGAGATCCCTTCTCTTCCCCCGACTAAACAGCTCCCCCCCCTCCTCTTCACTCCCCCCCCCCACCTCTTCTCTCCCCCCCTCTTCGCTCTCGCCCCCCCCTCCTCTCTCCCCCCCCGCCCCCCCTCTTCGCTCTCCCCCCCACCCCCCTCTTCGCTCTCCCCCCCACCCCCCTCTTCGCTCTCCCCCCCACCCCCCTCTTCGCTCTCCCCCCCACAATAACGAGAGCCACACCAGAGGCCAGAGCTGTGCTGTCTCAGCAAGCAAAGGGCAAAGGAGGCAATGAGATGCTGTAGGGACTCTGACTCCTGCTGCCAGGCTGCAACAAGAGGAAGGGAGATTCTGGCCCCCAACAGGTGAAAACAAGAGAGGAGCAAGGCAGGAAGCACAAAAGCAAACCTCTCTCATGAAGGAAACAGCACAACTTCAAGCACAGCTTTCAGCACAGCATACCAAGGAGGAACAGAAATCCCAAGCAGAGCAGAGGGGAGGAGTGGCTTAGAGAAAAGCAAAAGCACCCCACAAAGCACACAGCCAAAACACCACCCCACAAAGGACACAGCCAACCTACCCCCGCAAAGGGGAGCAGCCAAAGGCTTCTGCCTCTCCTGGGGCAACTTAAAAAGGGGAGGTCAATTGAAGTCTCCTCCCACCCCAGCTGTGGCCACTTTGCCCTCCCTGCTCAGTGCCCTTTATAAGCAGAGCAGGAGGAGCCCAGCCCCAAGCTGGGCCCATTGCGGGCCAAGGGATCCTCCGCCTGGCATCCCAGGTGAGTGCGCACGGGTGAGCACCGGGTGTGTGGTGGAGGGTTTCAAAGGCCGGGGGGCCTGGCTGGCCCCCCGGCTAGCTAGGGCCACCTTAGGGCTGGGCTACTGACCCACTGCAACATCCCCCTTAGCTCACGGGTGCTAAGTCTGTGTTGTTACTGAGGCTGAGGTTTCTCTAGGAGGTTGGATCCTCGAGGGTTTTGCTCTGGGTTCTGCGATGGAGGCAAAGATGGAGCAGGAGCACCAACTGGAGCTGGTAATGGACCAGCAGCAGCAGCAGCTGGTAATGGAACTGGTAATGGAGCCGAAGCTGGTAACGTAGAGTGGAGAGGAGGAGGAGGAAAGCAGCAGAGACTGCCCGGGGGAAGGCAGAGAGTGGGGGAGGATGGCAGGGGCTGCCCGGGGAAAGGTGGAGGGCAGCGGCAGGAGGGCAGGGAAGAGGTACAGAGCTTTCAGATGCTGAGCTTCAACAGAAAGACCTGATGGAAAAGAAAAGAGACTAACTTGTTTAGCAAAAGTACTCTCTGGAATTTCCCAAATCACTTATTTATTGAAGGGAGTCATTTGTTGGTCATTGTCATCACGAGAGAGGACCTTTTGGTTTGCATTAGGGTGGTTTGGGCTTGCCTGTAACTCCAGGCCCCTCAGAAATTGACAGGGGGGGAAAATCCCCAACCCATGGATGTTCTCTTGGTTGTCTTTAATAGATAAACAAAGAGCAAGTGCGACCGAAAGAGCTTTGCAGGTAACAACTCTGTAACACTGTTTGGAGAGTTTTGAATTGGTCATTACCAGCGAGATCAAGGTAGTGCCCCTTGGCCTTGCTGCATGTGGTGAACTGCTCCTAACACAGCCCAGCTGAACACAGAGTCAGGTGAAATGAAGGCTGAAGAGATAGGAAAAGTCTTTCTCAGCCTCATAGCTAAAGACAGTTTAGTTTCCCCAAGAAGTCCCATTCTACCTGTTGTGCATTGGTTTGATGCCAAAGCCAAACAACTGCCCCAGACCTTTCTATTTTCTCAGCTTTGGTGTAAATGAATATGAATTGAGGTTGGATGAGGCCTTGAGCAGCCTGTTGCAGTGGGAGGTATCCCTGCCTAGAGCAGAGGGTTGGGACTGGATGATCCTTGAGGTCCCTTCCAACCTAAACCATTCAATGAAGTCTTTTATCAGTCTTTTATAGGATTAGTGACAGTGGGGAATGTTTGCTTGCTATGAGATGAGGGAGCTGTTTCCTAAATGGAATGTTCATTAGTTCTTTAGCACCTGAAAATGTTGGCAGGCTACTTGATAAACCTCCTGGAACACAGGGGCCTGTTGAATTGTTTTCCCAGTGCCTGAACAACTTACAGTGCTGTAATGGGTTAGCCTCCTGTTTCCCTCCAACACAGAAGTGAGGCAAAAGTAACACAGCCAAGGAAAAACCCTCTGGGTTGAGATCAAGAGGTAAATACAAAATGAGATCCTGCAGTGCACAATTACCTTAGCCTGTTTCTGTTTGCAGAAAGCAGGAGTCAGCCACCTGCCACCCATCCCCTCCTGATCCCAACCCCAGAAACCCAAAGCAGCACTTGGCACAGGAGGTCTCTCGTGTTGCAGTCTCACCTTCACGCCCTGGAATACTTTGCTTCAGCCAGCAGCATGGGGTTGGATACCAACAGCAGAGTCGACTTAACCTGTGACTAAGTGGACTTTAAGTGTTCTGACTCCACAGTAGAACTTGATAAAGAAAGATGTGAATGGAAGCAGGCTCTGACTGCTCTGTGTAACTGATGAGAAGCTTTCTGAAGGAGGTGAATTTGTTTTACAGCCCTTCACTCAGCTGGTTACAGATCTTCAAGGTAGCTGCTGGTGCAGTGTCTGTTGGAGACTGTTAGCCACTCTGAAGGAGGGAGTTAGTGGAGCATCATAGGAACATGTAGAGAGATTGGTCAGTAAAAGGCATTTGTGTTACCCTTTTTAGTCATTTGAGTCACTTTTATTGTAATCCCATGGCTGAGAGCAGGACTCCTTTGTGTCCAGGGTTAAAATCTTCAAGGAGAAACAGTGCCAAGGCTCTGAATTGATTTGGACTTGGTGCTGCTAGTTACAATGTAGGACAGTTAAGGCAGTCCTATGTTTTGTGATTTGTCTGTTTTCCTACCGTTCTAGTTTTGGCTCAGGCTAGTGTGAAGTGTCTCTGGATCGAGGTCCTTGTGGTCCCTTCTGACCCTGACTGATTCTATGATTCCAGCAAGCAGCTTTTGACTTAAAAACCCCTGAGGTCACTGCAGCACCTCTCTATGGAATAAAAGAAAGGGATTTTGCTGCACTGCTGAGAACTGTTTCCAGCTCTGAGCCTTTGTTTTTGTGGTTGTTTTTGGTTCGTGTTTATAAACAGCAGTAGCTAAGCAATCCTCCCTGAGCTATGGACCAGAATCTGCTGCATCCTGTGCAAGAAGCAGATCCCAGTGTGATCTGGTGCAGCTGTAGCACTTCCTAACTGCTAGGTTTGGGAGGAGGGCATGTGTCTCAGTCGTTTCTGAGCTGTGATAGCAATCAGGTGTCTGCTTAAGTCTTGAACCTCTGCCACGTGCTGCCACGTTCACCAGATCTTTCTCCCGGCTTCAGGGAGAGAAGGAGTGTACAGCTCCCAGAGTGGGTGTCAGAAGCGATGTGAAGTGAAAGGGGTTTGCTGTGGTCATGCAGAAAGTTGTGTGAGGGAATCTGGCAGTTTGGTTTTTGATTTCTTCAGTCTCTAAAGTTTTTCTTGAGCAGCTTCACTGCAATCCTTTTAAATGCACAGAGTATCAGCACAGGCCCTTTTAGACAGTCCTCCAGCTTTGCTGCAGGTCCCTTTCAGATACTGCAGCGTAGCTCGGAGCTCTGCCTTCTCTTCTGCAGCCTCAACAGCCCCAGTTCTTTCAGTCCTGCTTCCCAGGAGAGGTGCCATTCCTGCCTGGGTCTATAAGCAGAAGGAGTGCTTTTTCTAAACGGCATTTCTATGGTTCTTCAATGGGGCTAGGATGTAAACGTGTTTCTGCTTCAAAGGAAAGCAGCTAGGAGAAAGTTTCTTTTGCCAGTGTGTGAGGGAGCTGGAAAGCTGCAGAATGGTGTAGGGGATTCCAGGCTAGGCCATTCCTGACTGGGTCTATAAGCAGAAGGAGTGCTTTTTGTAAAGCGAATTTCTATGGTTCTTCAATAGGGATAGGATGTAAACGTGTTTCTGCTTCAAAGGAAAGCAGCTAGGAGAAAGTTTCTTTTGCCAGTGTGTGAGGTGCTGGAAAGCTGCAGAATGGTGCAGGGGATTCCAGGCTAGGTCATTCCTGACTGGGTCTATAAGCAGAAGGAGTGCTTTTTCTAAACGGCATTTCTATGGTTCTTCAATGGGGCTAGGATGTAAACGTGTTTCTGCTTCAAAGGAAAGCAGCTAGGAGAAAGTTTCTTTTGCCAGTGTGTGAGGGAGCTGGAAAGCTGCAGAATGGTGCAGGGGATTCCAGGCTAGGCCATTCCTGGCTGGGTCTACAGCAGAAGGAGTGCTTTTTCTAAACGGCATTTCTATGGTTCTTCAATGGGGCTAGGATGTAAACGTGTTTCTGCTTCAAAGGAAAGCAGCTAGGAGAAAGTTTCTTTTGCCAGTGTGTGAGGGAGCTGGAAAGCTGCAGAATGGTGCAGGGAATTCCAGGCTAGGCCATTCCTGGCTGGGTCTATAAGCAGAAGGAGTGCTTTTTCTAAACGGCATTTCTATGGTTCTTCAATGGGGCTAGGATGTAAACGTGTTTCTGCTTCAAAGGAAAGCAGCTAGGAGAAAGTTTCTTTTGCCAGTGTGTGAGGAGCTGGAAAGCTGCAGAATGGTGCAGGGGATTCCAGGCTAGGTCATTCCTGGCTGGGTCTATAAGCAGAAGGAGTGCTTTTTCTAAAGCGAATTTCTATGGTTCTTCAATGGGGCTAGGATGTAAACGTGTTTCTGCTTCAAAGGAAAGCAGCTAGGAGAAAGTTTCTTTTGCCAGTGTGTGAGGCAGCTGGAAAGCTGCAGAATGGTGCAGGAGATTCCAGGCTAGGTCATTCCTGACTGGGTCTATAAGCAGAAGGAGTGCTTTTTGTAAAGCGAATTTCTATGGTTCTTCAATGGGGCTAGGATGTAAACGTGTTTCTGCTTCAAAGGAAAGCAGCTAGGAGAAAGTTTCTTTTGCCAGTGTGTGAGGGAGCTGGAAAGCTGCAGAATGGTGTAGGGGATTCCAGGCTAGGTCATTCCTGACTGGGTCTACAAGCAGAAGGAGTGCTTTTTCTTAACCGAATTTCTATGGTTCTTCAATGGGGCTAGGATGTAAACGTGTTTCTGCTTCAAAGGAAAGCAGCTAGGAGAAAGTTTCTTTTGCCAGTGTGTGACGGAGCTGGAAAGCTGCAGAATGGTGCAGGGGATTCCAGGCTAGGACATTCCTGACTGGGTCTATAAGCAGAAGGAATGCTTTTTGTAAAGCGAATTTCTATGGTTCTTCAATGGGGCTAGGATGTAAACGTGTTTCTGCTTCAAAGGAAAGCAGCTAGGAGAAAGTTTCTTTTGCCAGTGTGTGAGGGAGCTGGAAAGCTGCAGAATGGTGATGGAGATTCCAGGCTAGGCCATTCCTGGATGGGTCTATAAGCAGGAGTGCTTTTTCTAAACAGCATTTCTATGGTTCTTCAATAGGGATAGGATGTAAACGTGTTTCTGCTTCAAAGGAAAGCAGCTAGGAGAAAGTTTCTTTTGCCAGTGTGTGAGGGAGCTGGAAAGCTGCAGAATGGTGCAGGGGATTCCAGGCTAGGCCATTCCTGACTGGGTCTATAAGCAGAAGGAGTGCTTTTTGTAAAGCGAATTTCTATGGTTCTTCAATGGGGCTAGGATGTAAACGTGTTTCTGCTTCAAAGGAAAGCAGCTAGGAGAAAGTTTCTTTTGCCAGTGTGTGACGCAGCTGGAAAGCTGCAGAATGGTGTAGGGGATTCCAGGCTAGGCCATTCCTGGCTGGGTCTATAAGCAGAATGAGTGCTTTTTGTAAAGCGAATTTCTATGGTTCTTCAATGGGGCTAGGATGTAAACGTGTTTCTGCTTCAAAGGAAAGCAGCTAGGAGAAAGTTTCTTTTGCCAGTGTGTGACGCAGCTGGAAAGCTGCAGAATGGTGCAGGGGATTCCAGGCTAGGTCATTCCTGACTGGGTCTATAAGCAGAAGGAGTGCTTTTTCTAAACGGCATTTCTATGGTTCTTCAATGGGGCTAGGATGTAAACGTGTTTCTGCTTCAAAGGAAAGCAGCTAGGAGAAAGTTTCTTTTGCCAGTGTGTGAGGGAGCTGGAAAGCTGCAGAATGGTGCAGGGGATTCCAGGCTAGGCCATTCCTGGCTGGGTCTATAAGCAGAAGGAATGCTTTTTCTAAAGCGAATTTCTATGGTTCTTCAATAGGGCTAGGATGTAAACGTGTTTCTGCTTCAAAGGAAAGCAGCTAGGAGAAAGTTTCTTTTGCCAGTGTGTGACGCAGCTGGAAAGCTGCAGAATGGTGTAGGGGATTCCAGGCTAGGCCATTCCTGGCTGGGTCTATAAGCAGAAGGAGTGCTTTTTCTAAAACGAATTTCTATGGTTCTTCAATGGGGCTAGGATGTAAACGTGTTTCTGCTTCAAAGGAAAGCAGCTAGGAGAAAGTTTCTTTTGCCAGTGTGTGACGCAGCTGGAAAGCTGCAGAATGGTGCAGGGGATTCCAGGCTAGGCCATTCCTGACTGGGTCTATAAGCAGAAGGAGTGCTTTTTCTAAACGCATTTCTATGGTTCTTCAATGGGGCTAGGATGTAAACGTGTTTCTGCTTCAAAGGAAAGCAGCTAGGAGAAAGTTTCTTTTGCCAGTGTGTGAGGGAGCTGGAAAGCTGCAGAATGGTGCAGGGGATTCCAGGCTAGGTCATTCCTGACTGGGTCTATAAGCAGAAGGAGTGCTTTTTGTAAAGCGAATTTCTATGGTTCTTCAATGGGCTAGGATGTAAACGTGTTTCTGCTTCAAAGGAAAGCAGCTAGGAGAAAGTTTCTTTTGCCAGTGTGTGAGGGAGCTGGAAAGCTGCAGAATGGTGCAGGGGATTCCAGGCTAGGTCATTCCTGACTGGGTCTATAAGCAGAAGGAGTGCTTTTTCTAAACGGCATTTCTATGGTTCTTCAATGGGGCTAGGATGTAAACGTGTTTCTGCTTCAAAGGAAAGCAGCTAGGAGAAAGTTTCTTTTGCCAGTGTGTGACGCAGCTGGAAAGCTGCAGAATGGTGTAGGGGATTCCAGGCTAGGCCATTCCTGACTGGGTCTACACGCAGAAGGAGTGCTTTTTCTAAACGGCATTTCTATGTTTCTTCAATGGGGCTAGGATGTAAACGTGTTTCTGCTTCAAAGGAAAGCAGCTAGGAGAAAGTTTCTTTTGCCAGTGTGTGACGCAGCTGGAAAGCTGCAGAATGGTGCAGGGGATTCCAGGCTAGGTCATTCCTGACTGGGTCTATAAGCAGAAGGAGTGCTTTTTGTAAAGCGAATTTCTATGGTTCTTCAATGGGGCTAGGATGTAAACGTGTTTCTGCTTCAAAGGAAAGCAGCTAGGAGAAAGTTTCTTTTGCCAGTGTGTGAGGGAGCTGGAAAGCTGCAGAATGGTGTAGGGGATTCCAGGCTAGGTCATTCCTGACTGGGTCTATAAGCAGAATGAGTGCTTTTTGTAAAGCGAATTTCTATGGTTCTTCAATGGGGCTAGGATGTAAACGTGTTTCTGCTTCAAAGGAAAGCAGCTAGGAGAAAGTTTCTTTTGCCAGTGTGTGAGGGAGCTGGAAAGCTGCAGAATGGTGCAGGGGATTCCAGGCTAGGCCATTCCTGGCTGGGTCTATAAGCAGAAGGAGTGCTTTTTCTAAACAGCATTTCTATGGTTCTTCAATGGGGCTAGGATGTAAACGTGTTTCTGCTTCAAAGGAAAGCAGCTAGGAGAAAGTTTCTTTTGCCAGTGTGTGACGCAGCTGGAAAGCTGCAGAATGGTGCAGGGGATTCCAGGCTAGGCCATTCCTGGCTGGGTCTACAAGCAGAAGGATTGCTTTTTCTAAACCGCATTTCTATGGTTCTTCAATGGGGCTAGGATGTAAACGTGTTTCTGCTTCAAAGGAAAGCAGCTAGGAGAAAGTTTCTTTTGCCAGTGTGTGAGGGAGCTGGAAAGCTGCAGAATGGTGCAGGGGATTCCAGGCTAGGCCATTCCTGTCTCGGTCTATAAGCAGAAGGAATGCTTTTTCTAAACGCATTTCTATGTTTCTTCAATGGGGCTAGGATGTAAACGTGTTTCTGCTTCAAAGGAAAGCAGCTAGGAGAAAGTTTCTTTTGCCAGTGTGTGAGGGAGCTGGAAAGCTGCAGAATGGTGCAGGGGATTCCAGGCTAGGCCATTCCTGGCTGGGTCTATAAGCAGAAGGAGTGCTTTTTCTAAAGCGAATTTCTATGTTTCTTCAATGGGGCTAGGATGTAAACGTGTTTCTGCTTCAAAGGAAAGCAGCTAGGAGAAAGTTTCTTTTGCCAGTGTGTGAGGGAGCTGGAAAGCTGCAGAATGGTGCAGGGGATTCCAGGCTAGGCCATTCCTGACTGGGTCTATAAGCAGAAGGAGTGCTTTTTGTAAAGCGAATTTCTATGGTTCTTCAATGGGGCTAGGATGTAAACGTGTTTCTGCTTCAAAGGAAAGCAGCTAGGAGAAAGTTTCTTTTGCCAGTGTGTGAGGGAGCTGGAAAGCTGCAGAATGGTGCAGGGGATTCCAGGCTAGGTCATTCCTGACTGGGTCTATAAGCAGAAGGAGTGCTTTTTCTAAACGGCATTTCTATGGTTCTTCAATGGGGCTAGGATGTAAACGTGTTTCTGCTTCAAAGGAAAGCAGCTAGGAGAAAGTTTCTTTTGCCAGTGTGTGATGCAGCTGGAAAGCTGCAGAATGGTGTAGGGGATTCCAGGCTAGGTCATTCCTGACTGGGTCTATAAGCAGAAGGAGTGCTTTTGTAAAGCGAATTTCTATGTTTCTTCAATGGGGCTAGGATGTAAACGTGTTTCTGCTTCAAAGGAAAGCAGCTAGGAGAAAGTTTCTTTTGCCAGTGTGTGACGCAGCTGGAAAGCTGCAGAATGGTGTAGGGATTCCAGGCTAGGTCATTCCTGGCTGGGTCTATAAGCAGAAGGAGTGCTTTTTGTAAAGCGAATTTCTATGGTTCTTCAATGGGGCTAGGATGTAAACGTGTTTCTGCTTCAAAGGAAAGCAGCTAGGAGAAAGTTTCTTTTGCCAGTGTGTGAGGGAGCTGGAAAGCTGCAGAATGGTGCAGGGGATTCCAGGCTAGGTCATTCCTGACTGGGTCTATAAGCAGAAGGAGTGCTTTTTCTAAACGATATTTCTATGGTTCTTCAATGGGGCTAGGATGTAAACGTGTTTCTGCTTCAAAGGAAAGCAGCTAGGAGAAAGTTTCTTTTGCCAGTGTGTGAGGGAGCTGGAAAGCTGCAGAATGGTGCAGGGGATTCCAGGCTAGGTCATTCCTGACTGGGTCTATAAGCAGAAGGATTGCTTTTTCTAACCGAATTTCTATGGTTCTTCAATGGGGCTAGGATGTAAACGTGTTTCTGCTTCAAAGGAAAGCAGCTAGGAGAAAGTTTCTTTTGCCAGTGTGTGAGGGAGCTGGAAAGCTGCAGAATGGTGCAGGGGATTCCAGGCTAGGTCATTCCTCAGTGGGTCTATAAGCAGAAGGAGTGCTTTTTCTAAACGGCATTTCTATGGTTCTTCAATGGGGCTAGGATGTAAACGTGTTTCTGCTTCAAAGGAAAGCAGCTAGGAGAAAGTTTCTTTTGCCAGTGTGTGAGGGAGCTGGAAAGCTGCAGAATGGTGTAGGGGATTCCAGGCTAGGTCATTCCTGGCTGGGTCTACACGCAGAAGGAGTGCTTTTTCTAAACGACATTTCTATGGTTCTTCAATGGGGCTAGGATGTAAACGTGTTTCTGCTTCAAAGGAAAGCAGCTAGGAGAAAGTTTCTTTTGCCAGTGTGTGAGGGAGCTGGAAAGCTGCAGAATGGTGCAGGGGATTCCAGGCTAGGCCATTCCTGATGGGTCTATAAGCAGAAGGAGTGCTTTTTGTAAAGCGAATTTCTATGGTTCTTCTATTAGGGATAGGATGTAAACGTGTTTCTGCTTCAAAGGAAAGCAGCTAGGAGAAAGTTTCTTTTGCCAGTGTGTGACGCAGCTGGAAAGCTGCAGAATGGTGCAGGGGATTCCAGGCTAGGCCATTCCTGGCTGGGTCTATAAGCAGAAGGAGTGCTTTTTCTAAACAGCATTTCTATGGTTCTTCAATGGGGCTAGGATGTAAACGTGTTTCTGCTTCAAAGGAAAGCAGCTAGGAGAAAGTTTCTTTTGCCAGTGTGTGACGCAGCTGGAAAGCTGCAGAATGGTGTAGGGGATTCCAGGCTAGGCCATTCCTGACTGGGTCTATAAGCAGAAGGAGTGCTTTTTCTAAAACGAATTTCTATGTTTCTTCAATGGGGCTAGGATGTAAACGTGTTTCTGCTTCAAAGGAAAGCAGCTAGGAGAAAGTTTCTTTTGCCAGTGTGTGAGGCAGCTGGAAAGCTGCAGAATGGTGCAGGGGATTCCAGGCTAGGCCATTCCTGGCTGGGTCTATAAGCAGAAGGAGTGCTTTTTCTAAACGAATTTCTATGGTTCTTCAATGGGGCTAGGATGTAAACGTGTTTCTGCTTCAAAGGAAAGCAGCTAGGAGAAAGTTTCTTTTGCCAGTGTGTGAGGGAGCTGGAAAGCTGCAGAATGGTGTAGGGGATTCCAGGCTAGGTCATTCCTGGCTGGGTCTATAAGCAGAAGGAGTGCTTTTTGTAAAGCGAATTTCTATGTTTCTTCAATAGGGATAGGATGTAAACGTGTTTCTGCTTCAAAGGAAAGCAGCTAGGAGAAAGTTTCTTTTGCCAGTGTGTGAGGGAGCTGGAAAGCTGCAGAATGGTGTCGGGGATTCCAGGCTAGGTCATTCCTGACTGGGTCTATAAGCAGAAGGAGTGCTTTTTATAAAGCGAATTTCTATGGTTCTTCAGTAGGGATAGGATGTAAACGTGTTTCTGCTTCAAAGGAAAGCAGCTAGGAGAAAGTTTCTTTTGCCAGTGTGTGAGGGAGCTGGAAAGCTGCAGAATGGTGTCGGGGATTCCAGGCTAGGTCATTCCTGGCTGGGTCTACACGCAGAAGGAGTGCTTTTTCTAAACGTCATTACTATGGTTCTTCAATGGGGCTAGGATGTAAACGTGTTTCTGCTTCAAAGGAAAGCAGCTAGGAGAAAGTTTCTTTTGCCAGTGTGTGAGGGAGCTGGAAAGCTGCAGAATGGTGTAGGGGATTCCAGGCTAGGTCATTCCTGACTGGGTCTATAAGCAGAGGAGTGCTTTTTCTAAAGGCATTTCTATGGTTCTTCAATGGGGCTAGGATGTAAACGTGTTTCTGCTTCAAAGGAAAGCAGCTAGGAGAAAGTTTCTTTTGCCAGTGTGTGAGGGAGCTGGAAAGCTGCAGAATGGTGCAGGGGATTCCAGGCTAGGTCATTCCTGACTGGGTCTATAAGCAGAAGGAGTGCTTTTTGTAAAGCGAATTTCTATGGTTCTTCAATGGGGCTAGGATGTAAACGTGTTTCTGCTTCAAAGGAAAGCAGCTAGGAGAAAGTTTCTTTTGCCAGTGTGTGAGGGAGCTGGAAAGCTGCAGAATGGTGCAGGGGATTCCAGGCTAGGTCATTCCTGACTGGGTCTACAAGCAGAAGGATTGCTTTTTCTAAACAGCATTTCTATGGTTCTTCAATGGGATAGGATGTAAACGTGTTTCTGCTTCAAAGGAAAGCAGCTAGGAGAAAGTTTCTTTTGCCAGTGTGTGAGGGAGCTGGAAAGCTGCAGAATGGTGCAGGGGATTCCAGGCTAGGCCATTCCTGCTGGGTCTATAAGCAGAAGGAGTGCTTTTTGTAAAGCGAATTTCTATGGTTCTTCAATGGGCTAGGATGTAAACGTGTTTCTGCTTCAAAGGAAAGCAGCTAGGAGAAAGTTTCTTTTGCCAGTGTGTGAGGGAGCTGGAAAGCTGCAGAATGGTGCAGGGGATTCCAGGCTAGGCCATTCCTGACTGGGTCTACAAGCAGAAGGAGTGCTTTTTGTAAAGCGAATTTCTATGGTTCTTCAATAGGGCTAGGATGTAAACGTGTTTCTGCTTCAAAGGAAAGCAGCTAGGAGAAAGTTTCTTTTGCCAGTGTGTGACGCAGCTGGAAAGCTGCAGAATGGTGTAGGGGATTCCAGGCTAGGCCATTCCTGCTGGGTCTATAAGCAGAAGGATTGCTTTTTCTAAACAGCATTACTATGTTTCTTCAATGGGGCTAGGATGTAAACGTGTTTCTGCTTCAAAGAAAGCAGCTAGGAGAAAGTTTCTTTTGCCAGTGTGTGACGCAGCTGGAATGCTGCAGAATGGTGCAGGGGATTCCAGGCTAGGCCATTCCTGGCTGGGTCTATAAGCAGAAGGATTGCTTTTTCTAAACTGAATTTCTATGTTTCTTCAACGGGGCTAGGATGTAAACGTGTTTCTGCTTCAAAGGAAAGCAGCTAGGAGAAAGTTTCTTTTGCCAGTGTGTGAGGCAGCTGGAAAGCTGCAGAATGGTGCAGGGGATTCCAGGCTAGGCCATTCCTGGCTGGGTCTATAAGCAGAAGGAGTGCTTTTTCTAAACCGAATTTCTATGTTTCTTCAAAGGGGCTAGGATGTAAACGTGTTTCTGCTTCAAAGGAAAGCAGCTAGGAGAAAGTTTCTTTTGCCAGTGTGTGACGCAGCTGGAGCGCTGCAGTATGGTGTAGGGGATTCCCGGCTAGGTCATTCCAGACTGGGTCTATAAGCAGAAGGAGTACATTTTCTAAACGGCATTTCTATGGTTCTTCAATGGGGCTAGGATGTAAACGTGTTTCTGCTTCGAAGGGAAGCAGCTAGGAGAAAGTTTCTTTTGCCAGTGTGTGAGGGAGCTGGAAAGCTGCAGAACAGTGCAGGGGATTCCAGGCTAGGCCATTTCTGGCTGGGTCTATAAGCAGAAGGAGTGCCTTTTATAAAGCGAATTTCTATGGTTCTTCAGTAGGGATAGGATGTAAACGTGTTTCTGCTTCAAAGGAAAGCAGCTAGGAGAAAGTTTCTTCTGCCAGTGTGTGAGGGAGCTGGAAAGCTGCAGAATGGTGTCGGGGATTCCAGGCTAGGTCATTCCTGGCTGGGTCTACACGCACAAGGAGTGCTTTTTCTAAACGGCATTATGTGGAAGAATTTCTCGCCAGTCGAGGACATAAAGTCATAAACATGGGTAACTGCCGCTGAGAACGTCCTTGGTTCCCAGCGAGGCTAGGAAATCGAGATGTAAACAACTGAGCACCCCACACACAGCTGCAGTGGGCAGAGACTAGATAACCAAGGGGGCTGGAGTGGGTGGTCTGGAAGGCTGACCCTTAGAATGTTGTGATAAGTTAACCTATGCACACCTTACATGTAACTCTGGACCCTCTGACTGTAACCAATCTTAAGCTGAGCACGCCTCTTGCTAGAATGCATATAAGTCACTGTATCACGGAAATAAAGTGGATTTGACCATCTAACCATATTGGTGAACAAAGAGTCATCTTCCCATAGCGCTCCACCGAACGTGATTCCCAACATCTGGCGCTCGAACAGAGGAGTCAGGACACAAGCCGGCCGCAGGTGAGACTGCGTTGGGGGCCGGAGGGTTGGCCCGAAGACAGAGGGGTCCGATCAACTTGTGGGACGTTCTCCGTATCGGAGAGAGTAAGCGTCATTCGGTGCCGCTGGGCCGGGTAGCGCTGCCCCGAGGTGGCAGTAGTCTGGACGTTCATTTCCGGAGTGAACAGCCCGTGTGTAAGGCAGGTAAGGCCCACAGTGGATTTGCTGGGGCACTGCGTTTGCTGGCGTATTTATCTCGTGAGAGAAGTTCGACAGACACTGAGCTCTGAGAGCTGCTGGCCCGGGCGTATGCGCAGGGTCATGCGAGTAATGAGCCTCCCATGATTTTAAGATCGAAAGTGCAGCGGGAGGTCGGAGACGCACTGTGGGACGCGGTTCTTAGCAACGGCACAGACTCTGAATCGACCCGCCAGCTAAGTCCCGCCCGGCGGGAGGTGCTCCGCGCGTTACTAAAGATGACAGCCGAAAGAAACACGGCGGCGGTGGTCTTCCTGGTACTACTCCTAGCCCTGCCGGCCGCTACGAACAGCTCTGACGCGTGCGCGGCACCAGGTTTCTCCTCCACCCCCGCCCCGAGCGTCTCAAAGAGAGAAGGCTCCGTGGTTCGGTTTTTCGGTCTCGGCAGAGCTGCTTCCGTTAAAGGCGTGGCTGGGAAGGTTGCCAGCTCTGTGGCGGAGTTGAAAATGAGCGTGCCGTACGATCCCGGCGGGCACCCGTGTCGCCCGCCCCGCGCGCCCGCCTCCGCCCTCCTTCCCTACTGGAGCCGCGCCCGGTAGCCCGATTGTAGCCACGTTGACCGCAGGAGCAATACGCGGTTCGCAACAAGGTTGCCGGCTATTTGCCTTTATAGTACCATCTGTGACTGAAGCAGAGCCTGCGAGCCGCTCTGAGTACACAACTTTGCCGCGAGGCATGCAGACCACACCAACTCTCTGCTGATTGTTCGTTGCAAAGCATTGCAAGCCCCCGAAAAGAACTGGGCGTGTGCCATTGTTTATCACTATGTGAATGACTTTGTTTTCTGTCCCCGCTGACGAGTCTTAGTCTCCGAGAGACATCTCGTCTTGCTTCAGCTCTGTGGGCTGACGGAGCGCTGGGAGAGATGCGCTTGGGACTGAGTTGCGGCTGACACACCCATGATGGCGGCTGCCCGTAGCGACTCACTGACACACCCGCGATGGCGGCTGCCCGTAGCGACTCACTGACACACCCATGATGGCGGCTGCCCGTAGCGACTCACTGACACACCCATGATGGCGGCTGCCCGCAGCGACCGCCGGCAGCCAGTTACAATCGCTTCTCAGCTTGGAAAAGTTTTCGGACCTGCCGCGCGGAGGGCGGCTGCCTGCCGCTGTGTGTACTGTGTCGAATCTGCCGCTGTAGCCCGCGCGTCCCCGCGGATGACTGCACGCGATACAGGACACGGACTTTTAGTTTTCAGCCGGTAAAAGACGCTACTGAAGGTACAGAGGAACGGACGGTAAAGAGAGAATGGACCGACGGCAGACGCGACCGCACCGGACGGCTCGGGACCCTCCCTTTCCCGCTGCTCGGCGGAACAGTCTTCAGATCCGCCCCCTTCACCGCCGCCCGCCCGCCCCATCTCCGACGGACCGCATCCCAAAGCCGAGGGGTCTCCCGCGAGCCTTCAACAGCTGGGGGACTGAGGGAGATGCTGAGGGGTCGGTGGGGTGGGAAGAGTTTGTGGTTTTCCTTGAGTCGTTTCGGAGTTTAGTCAATTTGCGTTTGTATAGCTACAGGGAGATTAGCAGTTCGATAGCTCACAGCTTCACCTCTGCCTTTTTTTTTTTTCTCCTCTCTCTGTCTTGAAGAGCCTGACAGGGAGGACGGCAGTTTGGGAGTTTTCAGAGTAGATTTCGTATTATGTCCTCAGGATAGGTAATAGGGGGAAAGAAGGACGGAAACAGCAAGTGGCGGCTGACCAACAGCTGGGGGTTGGGCAAGCTGGAGGGCCGAGGACAAAAGCGGCGCTGCGGCTGCTGGCCTCCTCCCCCTCCTCCTCCCCCCCCTCTAGCCGCCTGTGGAGGGCCCGCGGGGCCCCGTTCCCCCCCCGCCCGTTGTTTCTTTTACGGATTTTTTTTTTTTTTTTCTGCCGGAGTTATCTCCTCTTACGGATTTTTTTTTCCTTGCTAGGAGGCAGCGAAGCCTCGAAGCTGTCTTGACAACACCAGATGCGAGGAGAGAGCTCTTCACTGAGGGACTGATTGGATACTGGAATGGGCTCCCCGGGGAGGTGGTAAAGTCGCCGTCCCTGGTGCCCTGGAGCTGTTCAAGGCAAGGTTGGACGTGGCGCTTGGTGCCATGGTCTGACCTTGAGCCCCGTGGTGAAGGGTTGGACTTGATGACCTATGAGGTCTCTTCCAACCCTGATGGTACTGTGATACTATGCTACTGCAGACAGATGTCAGAAAGTTTATGGAAATGGTAGCAAGAATGATGAGGACGACTTAGGACCATTTTTGCCCCTGTTACAGGCATGGACACGCACAGGTGTATTTTTTTAGTCACCTGATGATAACAGTTCGGATTCGAAATGATAGCTAGTAGTTCCTGGCTGGGGTATTTACCATCGCCTTACTGGTTAATTCTTTCTACAGACTACGCAACAATGACTTTTGCACCCCCTGCTCAGTGGCAAAAAGAAAAAGAGGGAGATTGCTAGGACATAGCAGAGATGCTAATGCCACTGACCATGGGTGGAAACTTATACAGACACGGAAGGCACCAAGCAGGACAGACTAGAACTCAGATGCATTGCCTCTCACAGCGAGGGTGTAGGCACTGAGATCCACATTGCAAGTCACTAACCAGATTCTGGACTAGGAGCAGGGAATGATAGAGCTTGTAGGCTAATGCCAGTCAGCTCCTTCCCCCAATAACAGATACAGACAGGACTAGTATAGAAGTTTACTGGAACAGCTGCTAATTGCAATGAAATGAGCCTTGTGACAATTCTGACTTTTCCCTTTTCTGAGAATACCATGGTATTGATATCTTCTTGGGTTTTCTTTGCTTTTCTTGAAGTTCCTATAGCTGACAGATATTTAGGGTAAGATAAGTTAAGACTAAGGGTTGTAGTTTTGGGAACTTAGGACATAAGGATGTTATGGGATGTTTTTCTTGGGTATATCTAGGCATTATTGAAAAGGGGAAAATGGGTTAGAGGACAGTAGGATAGCAGAAGAAATCTTTTCTTTTCTCGAGATTTTTCTAATCACAGCATACAGACTAGGCCAGTGGATCTGCTAGCCTAGGCAATGGATGTGTCTGCATTTGTTCTTGTATCTGCTTGTGTTTGACCATTTATCTTCACAGGCCTTGATGAAGACCAACCTGATTATGACCAACCTGTTTTTTCCCTAAAGTGAGCAGAAGTCTTGCTCAGATGGCAGAACTGTGAAAGGACTTGAAAGAAGCACTGACATGATGATTGTATTTGTATGGATCTTTAAGGTTTGGACCATGGCTAACGAATTTGGGTATTTTATGAGTTTTCAGTGGTTGTGGTTTAATGGAATAGGTTCAGTTTAACAGCTTTGTAAAGGCCAAGGCCCACTCAAATTGGCATAAGATGGCAATGTGACCTTTTTCTCTCTTGCAAGGGCCCTGCAAGAGATAAAAAAAAAACACTGCCCCAAATTCTGAAAGCAGATGAAGAACTGTGGGAAAAGGCCTAACTAGAATGGACTGATAGTAACATCTAGGGCATATCTTTGTATTGTATTTAGAGGTCTGTAGTTCTTAAGCACAATAGTCAGACACAGGTCATAGCTAAGGAGTGTAATGAGAACATCGAGTGAACCCAGAACTATGGAGTCTGAGAAGAATACTCGACAGCTGATTGACCTACAAATCTGCAATGTCGACTGCCACACAGAGCCAGCGAAGACGTGGCACACCTGCACTCTCCTGTGACTGTGATGTTCGTCTGGACTTTTGGGTTTCTGAACGAATGACTTACTGTCGCTTGCAGAAATAGCTTTTGGGATTGTTAGCTAAGCTTGGGTTGTTAGCTTGCCAGACTAATGCTACTGATGAAAGCTCTAACAGGTTTATTCCTTCAATTGTAGCACTGTTGATTTGTAGCTGCACCATTCACCCCTGTGTTAAACATCCTATGATAACTTCCTTAGCAATGAGGGCGGACACTGCGGTTCAAACGACACTGACAAGGCCCATATTAGACCTTTAGGTGCTTTTGGAGCAAACAATTGGCGTTATGGTGTTAAAGCATCAAGAAGGGGCCGAGGTCATCTGTTGTGGAACAACAGAACCGCTAAGGCACTTCCCACTGGTGTGTTCCTTATTTGTGGTGATAGAGCCTGGCAAGGCATACCAAAGAACGTTTATGGAGGTCCATGTTATCTGGGTAAACTGACAATGTTTGCCCCTCATCTTAGTCAGCTCAGGGACCTAGCCCGACACCAATCTAAGTGATCTCTAAAATTGAGTCCTAATTGCAATGACAACGTTCAATTGTTATCCACAGCTGCTCGTGTTGCCTTAGCTGTATTTCTACCAGGAGGAGCAGCTGGAAAAGCATTAGTACAGCTAGAGAGACTCGCGCGTTGGTCAGCAAAACAAGCCAATGTCACCACAAAGGTTTTAGGACAACTATTGGTTGATCAAAATTGCCTTCGTCATGCCCTATTGCAAAATCGAGCAACCGTTGATTTTCTTTGCTAGCCCAAGGATATGGCTGCAAGGACTTCGAAGGGATGTGTTGTTTGAATTTATCAGATCATGGTGAGTCCATTCACAAGAGTATAACCTGGTTGAAAGGTCATATTGACAAGATGGAAAAGGAAACATTGACCTTTGATGACTGGTTGCAGCACCTGTTTGAGACAATCCCGGGGTGGTTAAGCAGCTTATTAGGAGAAGGCTTACGGTTATTTGCTATTTTCATAATAATTTTGCTATGCGCTTGTATTGTCTTTGCTTGCATTAAGAAGAGCTTAACTAAGGTAGTTAGCCAGGTGTGGGTTGCTCAAAAGAAAAAGAGGGAATTGTGGAAGAATTTCTCGCCAGTCGAGGACATAAAGTCATAAACATGGGTAACTGCCGCTGAGAACGTCCTTGGTTCCCAGCGAGGCTAGGAAATCGAGATGTAAACAACTGAGCACCCCACACACAGCTGCAGTGGGCAGAGACTAGATAACCAAGGGGGCTGGAGTGGGTGGTCTGGAAGGCTGACCCTTAGAATGTTGTGATAAGTTAACCTATGCACACCTTACATGTAACTCTGGACCCTCTGACTGTAACCAATCTTAAGCTGAGCACGCCTCTTGCTAGAATGCATATAAGTCACTGTATCACGGAAATAAAGTGGATTTGACCATCTAACCATATTGGTGAACAAAGAGTCATCTTCCCATAGCGCTCCACCGAACGTGATTCCCAACAGCATTACTATGGTTCTTCAATGGGGCTAGGATGTAAACGTGTTTCTGCTTCAAAGGAAAGCAGCTAGGACAAAGTTTCTTTTGCCGGGGTGTCAGGGAGGTGGAAAGCTGCAGAACAGTGCAGAGGATTCCAGGCTAGGTCATTCCTGACTGGGTCTATAAGCAGGAGTGCTTTTTGTAAAGCAAATTTCTATGTTTCTTCAATAGGGATAGGATGTAAACGTGTTTCTGCTTAAAAGGAAAGCAGCTAGGGGAAAGGTTCTTTCGCCAGTGTG
Organism: Pogoniulus pusillus; assembly: GCF_015220805.1. NCBI lineage: Eukaryota > Metazoa > Chordata > Aves > Piciformes > Lybiidae > Pogoniulus > Pogoniulus pusillus. The sequence goes on from NW_026974601.1 coordinate 40,100, forward strand.
TGACGCAGCGTGAAAGCTGCAGAATGGTGTAGGGGATTCCAGGCTAGGTCATTCCTGGCTGGGTATTTAAGCTGAAGGAGTGTTTCTTGTAAAGCGAATTTCTATGTTTCTTTAATGGGGCTAGGATGTAAACGTGATTCTGCTTCAAAGGAAAGCAGCTAGGAGAAAGTTTCTTTTGCCAGTGTGTGAGGAAGCTGGAGAGCTGCAGATTGGTGCAGGGGATTCCAGGCTAGGTCATTCCTGACTGGGTCTATAAGCAGAAGGATTGCTATTTCTAAACCGAATTTCTATGTTTCTTCAATGGGGCTAGGATGTAAACGTGTTTCTGCTTCAAACTAAAGCAGCTAGGACAAAGTTTCTTTTGCCAGGGTGTCAGGGAGGTGGAAATCTGCAGAATGGTGCAGGGGATTCCAGGCTAGGTCATTCCTGACTGGGTCTATAAGCAGAAGGAGTGCTTTTTCTAAACGGCATTTCGATGGTTCTTCAATGGGGCTAGGATGTAAACGTGTTTCTGCTTCAAAGGAAAGCAGCTAGGAGAAAGTTTCTTTTGCCTGTGTGTGACGCAGCTGGAAAGCTGCAGAATGGTGCAGGGGATTCCAGGCTAGGTCATTCCTGACTGGGTCTATAAGCAGAAGGAGTGCTTTTTGTAAAGCGAATTTCTATGGTTCTTCAATGGGGCTAGGATGTAAACGTGTTTCTGGTTCACAGGAAAGCAGCTAGGAGGAAGTTTCTTTTGCCAGTGTGTGAGGGAGCTGGAAAGCTGCAAAATGATGCAGGGGATTCCCGGCTAGGTCATTCCTTACTGGGTCTATAAGCAGAATGAATGCTTATTGTAAAGCGAATTTCTATGGTTCTTCAATAGAGCTAGGATGGTAACGTGTTTCTGCTTCAAAGGAAAGCAGCTAGGAGAAAGTTTCTTTTGCCAGTGTGTGAGGGAGCTGGAAAGCTGCAGAATAGTGCAGGGGATTCCAGGCTAGGCCATTCCTGTCTTGGTCTATAAGCAGAAGGATTGCTTTTTCTAAACCGAATTTCTATGATTCTTCAATGGGGCTAGGATGTAAACGTGTTTCTGCTTCCAAGGAAAGCACCTAGGAGAAAGTTTCTTTTGCCAGTGTGGTACGCAGCTGGAAAGCTGCAGAATGGTGCAGGGGATTCCAGGCTAGGCCATTCCTGGCTGGGTCTATAAGGAGAAGGATTGCTTTTTCTAAACCGAATTTCCATATTTCATCAATGGGTCTAGGAAGTAAACGTGATTCTGCTTCAAAGGAAAGCAGCTAGGAGAAAGTTTCTTTTGCCAGTGTGTGAGGGAGCTGGAAAGCTGCAGAATGGTGCAGGGGATTCCAGGCTAGGCCATTCCTGTCCGGGTCTATAAGCAGAATGAGTGCTTTTTCTAAACCGAATTTCTATGTTTTTTCAACGGGGCTAGGATGTAAACGTGTTTCTGCTTCAAAGGAAAGCAGCTAGGAGAAAGTTTCTTTTGCCAGTGTGTGAGGGAGCTGGAAAGCTGCAGAATGGTTCAGGGTATTCCAGGCTGGGCCATTCCTGATGGGTCTATAAGCAGAATGAGTGCTTTTTTTAAAGCAAATTTCTATGGTTCCTCAATGGAGCTAGGATGTAAACGTGTTTCTGCTTCAAAGGAAAGCATCTAGGAGAAAGTTTCTTTTGCCAGTGTGTGAGGGAGCTGGAAAGCTGCAGAACAGTGCAGGGGATTCCAGGCTAGGCCATTCCTGGCTGGGTCTGTAAGCAGAAGGACTGCATTTTATAAAGCGAATTTCTATGGTTCTTCAATAGGGATAGGATGTAAACGTGTTTCTGCTTCAAAGGAAAGCAGCTAGGAGAAAGTTTCATTTGCCAGTGTGTGAGTGAGCTGGAAAGCTGCAGAATGGTGCAGGGGATTCCAGGCTAGGTCATTCCTGACTGGGTCTATAAGCAGAAGGAGTGCTTTTTGTAAAGCGAATTTCTATGGTTCTTCAATGGGGCTAGGATGTAAACGTGTTTCTGCTTCAAAGGAAAGCAGCTAGGACAAAGTTTCTTTTGCCAGGGTGTGAGGGAGCTGGCTAGGTCATTCCTGACGGGGTCTATAAGCAGAAGGAGTGATTTTTCTAAACGGCATTTCTATGGTTCTTCAATGGGACTAGGATGTAAACCTGTTTCTGCTTCAAAGGAAAGCAGCTAGGAGAAAGTTTCTTTTGCCAGTGTGTGAGGGAGATGGAAAGCTGCAGAACAGTGCAGGGGATTCCAGGTTAGGCCATTCCTGACTGGGTCTACACACACAAGGAGTGCTTTTTCTAAACGGCATTTCTATGTTTATTTAATGGGGCTAGGATATAAACGAGTTTCTGCTTCAAGGGAAAGCAGCTAGGAGAAAGTTTCTTTTACCAGTGTTTGATGCAGCTGGAACGCTGCAGAATGGTGTAGGGGATTGCAGGCTAGGTCATTCCTGGCTGGGTCTATAAGCAGAAGGAGTGCTTTTCGTAAAGCGAATTTCTAGTGTTCTTCAATGGGTCTTAGATGTAAACGTGTTTCTGCTTCAAAGGAAAGCATCTAGGAGAAAGTTTCTTTTGCCAGTGTGTGAGGGAGCCTGAAAGCTGCAGAATGGTGCAGGGGATTCCAGGCTAGGCCATTCCTGACTGGGTTTATAAGCAGAGGAGTGCTTTTTGTAAAGCAAATTTCTATGATTCTTCAATGGGGCTAGGATGTAAATGTGTTTCTGCTTCCAAGGAAAGCAGCTAGGAGAAAGTTTCTTTTGCCAGTGTGTGACACAGCTGGAAAGCTGCAGAATGGTGTAGGGGATTCCAGGGTATGTCATTCCTGACTGGGTCTATAAGCAGAATGAATGCTTTTTGTAAAGCGAATTTCTATGGTTCCTCAAAGGGGCTAGGATGTAAACGTGTTTCTGCTTCAAAGGAAAGCAGCTAGGAGAAAGTTTCTTTTGCCAGTGTGTGATGCAGCTGGAAAGCTGCAGAATGGTGCAGGGGATTCCAGGCTAGGCCATTCCTGGCTGGCTCTATAAGCAGAATGAGTGCTTTTTGTAAAGCGAATTTCTATGTTTATTCAATAGGGATAGGATGTAAACGTGTTTCTGCTTCAAAGGAAAGCAGATAGGAGAACGTTTCTTTTGCCAGTGTGTGGCGCAGCTGGAGAGCTGCAGTATGGTGTAGGGGATTCCCGGCTAGGTCATTCCTGGCTGGGTCTATAAGCAGAAGGAGTGCTTTTTCTAAACGGCATGTCTATGGCTCTTCAATGGAGCTAGGATGTAAACGTGTTTCTGCTTCAAAGGAAAGCATCTAGGAGAAAGTTTCTTTTGCCAGTGTGTGAGGGAGCTGGAAAGCTGCAGAACGGTGCAGGAGATTCCAGGCTAGGCCATTCCTGGCTGGGTCTGTAAGCAGAAGGACTGCCTTTTATAAAGCGAATTTCTATGGTTCTTCAATAGGGATAGGATGTAAACGTGTTTCTGCTTCAAAGGAAAGCAGCTAGGAGAAAGTTTCTTTTGCCAGTGTGTGATGCAGCTGGAAAGCTGCAGAATGGTGCAGGGGATTCCAGGCTAGGTCATTCCTGACTGGGTCTATAAGCAGAAGGAGTGCTTTTTGTAAAGCGAATTTCTATGGTTCTTCAATGGGGCTAGGATGTAAACGTGTTTCTGGTTCAAAGGAAAGCAGCTAGGAGGAAGTTTCTTTTGCCAGTGTGTGAGGGAGCTGGAAAGCTGCAAAATGATGCAGGGGATTCCAGGCTAGGTCATTCCTGACGGGGTCTATAAGCAGAAGGAGTGCTTTTTCTAACCGGCATTCCTATGGTTCTTCAATGGGACTAGGATGTAAACGTGTTTCTGCTTCAAAGGAAAGCAGCTAGGAGAAAGTTTCTTTTGCCAGTGTGTGAGGGAGCTGGCTAGGTCATTCCTGACGGGGTCTATAAGCAGAAGGAGTGCTTTTTCTAAACAGCATTTCTATGGTTCTTCAATGGGATTAGGATGTAAACCTGTTTCTGCTTCAAAGGAAAGCAGCTAGGAGAAAGTTTCTTTTGCCAGTGTGTGAGTGAGCTGGAAAGCTGCAGAATGGTGCAGGGGATTCCAGGCTAGGTCATTCCTGACTGGGTCTATAAGCAGAAGGAGTGCTTTTTGTAAAGCGAATTTCTATGGTTCTTCAATGGGGCTAGGATGTAAACGTGTTTCTGGTTCAAAGGAAAGCAGCTAGGAGGAAGTTTCTTTTGCCAGTGTGTGAGGGAGCTGGAAAGCTGCAAAATGATGCAGGGGATTCCAGGCTAGGTCATTCCAGACTGGGTCTATAAGCAGAAGGAGTGCTTTTTCTAAACGGCATTTCTATGGTTCTTCAATGGGACTAGGATGTAAACGTGTTTCTGCTTCAAAGGAAAGCAGCTAGGAGAAAGTTTCTTTTACCAGTGTGTGAGGGAGCTGGAAAGCTGCAGAACAGTGCAGGGGATTCCAGGTTAGGCCATTCCTGACTGGGTCTACACACAGAAGGAGTACTTTTTCTAAACGGCATTTCTATGTTTATTTAATGGGGCTAGGATATAAACGAGTTTCTGCTTCAAGGGAAAGCAGCTAGGAGAAAGTTTCTTTTACCAGTGTTTGATGCAGCTGGAACGCTGCAGAATGGTGTAGGGGATTGCAGGCTAGGTCATTCCTGGCTGGGTCTATAAGCAGAAGGAGTGCTTTTCGTAAAGCGAATTTCTAGGGTTCTTCAATGGGTCTTACATGTAAACGTGTTTCTGCTTCAAAGGAAAGCATCTAGGAGAAAGTTTCTTTTGCCAGTGTATGAGGGAGCCTGAAAGCTGCAGAACGGTGCACGGGATTCCAGGCTAGGCCATTCCTGGCTGGGTCTGTAAGCAGAAGGACTGCATTTTATAAAGCGAATTTCTATGGTTCTTCAATAGGGCTAGGATGTAAACGTGTTTCTGCTTCAAAGGAAAGCAGCTAGGAGAAAGTTTCTTTTGCCAGTGTGTGAGGGACTGGAAAGCTGCAGAATGGTGCAGGGGATTCCAGGCTAGGTCATTCCTGACTGGGTCTATAAGCAGAAGGAGTGCTTTTTTGTAAAGCGAATTTCTATGGTTCTTCAATGGGGCTAGGATGTAAACGTGTTTCTGCTTCAAAGGAAAGCAGCTAGGAGAAAGTTTCTTTTGCCAGTGTGTGACGAGCTGGAAAGCTGCAGAATGGTGCAGGGGATTCCAGGCTAGGCCATTCCTGGCTGGGTCTATAAGCAGAAGGAGTGCTTTTTCTAAACGGCATTTCTATGGTTCTTCAATGGGGCTAGGATGTAAACGTGTTTCTGCTTCAAAGGAAAGCAGCTAGGAGAAAGTTTCTTTTGCCAGTGTGTGAGCGAGCTGGAAAGCTGCAGAATGTGCAGGGGATTCCAGGCTAGGCCATTCCTGACTGGGTCTATAAGCAGAAGGAGTGCTTTTTCTAAACGGCATTTCTATGTTTCTTCAATGGGGCTAGGATATAAACGAGTTTCTGCTTCAAAGTAAAGCAGCTAGGAGAAAGTTTCTTTTACCAGTGTTTGATGCAGCTGGAACGCTGCAGAATGGTGTAGGGGATTCCAGGCTAGGTCATTCCTGGCTGGGTCTATAAGCAGAAGGAGTGCTTTTCGTAAAGCGAATTTCTAGGGTTCTTCAATGGGGCTAGGATGTAAACGTGTTTCTGCTTCAAAGGAAAGCAGCTAGGAGAAAGTTTCTTTTGCCAGTGTGTGAGGGAGCCTGAAAGCTGCAGAATGGTGCAGGGGATTCCAGGCTAGGCCATTCCTGACTGGGTCTATAAGCAGAGGAGTGCTTTTTGTAAAGCAAATTTCTATGATTCTTCAATGGGGCTAGGATGTAAACGTGTTTCTGCTTCCAAGGAAAGCAGCTAGGAGAAAGTTTCTTTTGCCAGTGTGTGATGCAGCTGGAAAGCTGCAGAATGGTGTAGGGGATTCCAGGCTAGGTCATTCCTGACTGGGTCTATAAGCAGAAGGAGTGCTTTTTGTAAAGCGAATTTCTATGGTTCTTCAATGGGGCTAGGATGTAAACGTGTTTCTGCTTCAAAGGAAAGCAGCTAGGAGAAAGTTTCTTTTGCCAGTGTGTGATGCAGCTGGAAAGCTGCAGAATGGTGCAGGGGATTCCAGGCTAGGCCATTCCTGGCTGGCTCTATAAGCAGAAGGAGTGCTTTTTGTAAAGCGAATTTCTATGTTTCTTCAATGGGCTAGGATGTAAACGTGTTTCTGCTTCAAAGGAAAGCAGCTAGGAGAAAGTTTCTTTTGCCAGTGTGTGAGGGAGCTGGAGAGCTGCAGAATGGTGTAGGGGATTCCAGGCTAGGTCATTCCTGGCTGGGTCTATAAGCAGAAGGAGTGCTTTTTCTAAACGGCATTTCTATGGTTCTTCAATGGGGTAGGATGTAAACGTGTTTCTGCTTCAAAGGAAAGCAGCTAGGAGAAAGTTTCTTTTGCCAGTGTGTGAGGGAGCTGGAAAGCTGCAGAACGGTGCAGGAGATTCCAGGCTAGGCCATTCCTGGCTGGGTCTGTAAGCAGAAGGACTGCCTTTTATAAAGCGAATTTCTATGGTTCTTCAATAGGGATAGGATGTAAACGTGTTTCTGCTTCAAAGGAAAGCAGCTAGGAGAAAGTTTCTTTTGCCAGTGTGTGATGCAGCTGGAAAGCTGCAGAATGGTGCAGGGGATTCCAGGCTAGGTCATTCCTGACTGGGTCTATAAGCAGAAGGAGTGCTTTTTGTAAAGCGAATTTCTATGGTTCTTCAATGGGGCTAGGATGTAAACGTGTTTCTGGTTCAAAGGAAAGCAGCTAGGAGGAAGTTTCTTTTGCCAGTGTGTGAGGGAGCTGGAAAGCTGCAAAATGATGCAGGGGATTCCAGGCTAGGTCATTCCTGACGGGGTCTATAAGCAGAAGGAGTGCTTTTTCTAAACGGCATTTCTATGGTTCTTCAATGGGACTAGGATGTAAACGTGTTTCTGCTTCAAAGGAAAGCAGCTAGGAGAAAGTTTCTTTTGCCAGTGTGTGAGCTGGAAGCTGCAGAATGGTGCAGGGGATTCCAGGCTAGGCCATTCCTGGCTGGGTCTATAAGCAGAAGGAGTGCTTTTTCTAAACAGCATTTCTATGGTTCTTCAATGGGCTAGGATGTAAACGTGTTTCTGCTTCAAAGGAAAGCAGCTAGGAGAAAGTTTCTTTTGCCAGTGTGTGAGTGAGCTGGAAAGCTGCAGAATGGTGCAGGGGATTCCAGGCTAGGTCATTCCTGACTGGGTCTATAAGCAGAAGGAGTGCTTTTTGTAAAGCGAATTTCTATGGTTCTTCAATGGGGCTAGGATGTAAACGTGTTTCTGCTTCAAAGGAAAGCAGCTAGGAGAAAGTTTCTTTTGCCAGTGTGTGAGGGAGCTGGAAAGCTGCAGAATGGTGCAGGGGATTCCAGGCTAGGTCATTCCTGACTGGGTCTATAAGCAGAAGGAGTGCTTTTTCTAAATGCAATTTCTATGGTTCTTCAATGGGGCTAGGATGTAAACGTGTTTCTGCTTCAAAGGAAAGCAGCTAGGAGAAAGTTTCTTTTGCCAGTGTGTGAGGCAGCTGGAAAGCTGCAGAATGGTGCAGGGGATTCCAGGCTAGGTCATTCCTGACTGGGTCTATAAGCAGAAGGAGTGCTTTTTTGTAAAGCGAATTTCTATGGTTCTTCAATGGGGCTAGGATGTAAACGTGTTTCTGCTTCAAAGGAAAGCAGCTAGGAGAAAGTTTCTTTTGCCAGTGTGTGAGGGAGCTGGAAAGCTGCAGAATGGTGCAGGGGATTCCAGGCTAGGCCATTCCTGGCTGGGTCTATAAGCAGAAGGAGTGCTTTTTCTAAACGGCATTTCTATGGTTCTTCAATGGGGCTAGGATGTAAACGTGTTTCTGCTTCAAAGGAAAGCAGCTAGGAGAAAGTTTCTTTTGCCAGTGTGTGAGGGAGCTGGAAAGCTGCAGAATGGTGCAGGGGATTCCAGGCTAGGCCATTCCTGACTGGGTCTATAAGCAGAAGGAGTGCTTTTTCTAAACGGCATTTCTATGTTTCTTCAATGGGGCTAGGATGTAAACGTGTTTCTGCTTCAAAGGAAAGCAGCTAGGAGAAAGTTTCTTTTGCCAGTGTGTGACGCAGCTGGAAAGCTGCAGAATGGTGCAGGGGATTCCAGGCTAGGTCATTCCTGGCTGGGTCTATAAGCAGAAGGAGTGCTTTTCGTAAAGCGAATTTCTATGGTTCTTCAATGGGGCTAGGATGTAAACGTGTTTCTGCTTCAAAGGAAAGCAGCTAGGAGAAAGTTTCTTTTGCCAGTGTGTGAGGGAGCTGGAAAGCTGCAGAATGGTGCAGGGGATTCCAGGCTAGGCCATTCCTGACTGGGTCTATAAGCAGAAGGAGTGCTTTTTGTAAAGCGAATTTCTATGGTTCTTCAATGGGGCTAGGATGTAAACGTGTTTCTGCTTCAAAGGAAAGCAGCTAGGAGAAAGTTTCTTTTGCCAGTGTGTGACACAGCTGGAAAGCTGCAGAATGGTGTAGGGGATTCCAGGCTATGTCATTCCTGACTGGGTCTATAAGCAGAATGAATGCTTTTTGTAAAGCGAATTTCTATGGTTCCTCAAAGGGGCTAGGATGTAAACGTGTTTCTGCTTCAAAGGAAAGCAGCTAGGAGAAAGTTTCTTTTGCCAGTGTGTGATGCAGCTGGAAAGCTGCAGAATGGTGCAGGGGATTCCAGGCTAGGCCATTCCTGGCTGGCTCTATAAGCAGAAGGAGTGCTTTTTGTAAAGCGAATTTCTATGTTTATTCAATAGGGATAGGATGTAAACGTGTTTCTGCTTCAAAGGAAAGCAGATAGGAGAACGTTTCTTTTGCCAGTGTGTGACGCAGCTGGAGAGCTGCAGTATGGTGTAGGGGATTCCAGGCTAGGTCATTCCTGGCTGGGTCTATAAGCAGAAGGAGTGCTTTTTCTAAACGGCATGTCTATGGCTCTTCAATGGAGCTAGGATGTAAACGTGTTTCTGCTTCAAAGGAAAGCATCTAGGAGAAAGTTTCTTTTGCCAGTGTGTGAGGGAGCTGGAAAGCTGCAGAACGGTGCAGGAGATTCCAGGCTAGGCCATTCCTGGCTGGGTCTATAAGCAGAAGGAGTGCTTTTTGTAAAGCGAATTTCTATGGTTCTTCAATAGGGATAGGATGTAAACGTGTTTCTGCTTCAAAGGAAAGCAGCTAGGAGAAAGTTTCTTTTGCCAGTGTGTGATGCAGCTGGAAAGCTGCAGAATGGTGCAGGGGATTCCAGGCTAGGTCATTCCTGACTGGGTCTATAAGCAGAAGGAGTGCTTTTTGTAAAGCGAATTTCTATGGTTCTTCAATGGGGATAGGATGTAAACGTGTTTCTACTTCAAAGGAAAGCAGCTAGGAGAAATTTTCTTTTGCCAGTGTGTGAGGGAGCTGGAAAGCTGCAAAATGATGCAGGGGATTCCAGGCTAGGTCATTCCTGACGGGGTCTATAAGCAGAAGGAGTGCTTTTTCTAAACGGCATTCCTATGGTTCTTCAATGGGACTAGGATGTAAACGTGTTTCTGCTTCAAAGGAAAGCAGCTAGGAGAAAGTTTCTTTTGCCAGTGTGTGACGCAGCTGGAGCTCAGGCTAGGTCATTCCTGACGGGGTCTATAAGCAGAAGGAGTGCTTTTTCTAAACAGCATTTCTATGGTTCTTCAATGGGGATAGGATGTAAACGTGTTTCTGCTTCAAAGGAAAGCAGCTAGGAGAAAGTTTCTTTTGCCAGTGTGTGAGTGAGCTGGAAAGCTGCAGAATGGTGCAGGGGATTCCAGGCTAGGTCATTCCTGACTGGGTCTATAAGCAGAAGGAGTGCTTTTTGTAAAGCGAATTTCTATGGTTCTTCAATGGGGCTAGGATGTAAACGTGTTTCTGCTTCAAAGGAAAGCAGCTAGGAGGAAGTTTCTTTTGCCAGTGTGTGAGGGAGCTGGAAAGCTGCACAATGATGCAGGGGATTCCAGGCTAGGTCATTCCTGACTGGGTCTATAAGCAGAAGGAGTGCTTTTTCTAAAGCGCATTTCTATGGTTCTTCAATGGGGCTAGGATGTAAACGTGTTTCTGCTTCAAAGGAAAGCAGCTAGGAGAAAGTTTCTTTTGCCAGTGTGTGAGGGAGCTGGAAAGCTGCAGAACTGTGCAGGGGATTCCAGGCTAGGCCATTCCTGACTGGGTCTACAAGCAGAAGGAGTACTTTTTCTAAACGGCATTTCTATGTTTCTTCAATGGGGCTAGGATGTAAACGTGTTTCTGCTTCAAAAGGAGAGCAGCTAGGAGAAAGTTTCTTTTGCCAGTGTGTGATGCAGCTGGAAAGCTGCAGAATGGTGTAGGGGATTCCAGGCTAGGTCATTCCTGGCTGGGTCTATAAGCAGAAGGAGTGCTTTTCGTAAAGCGAATTTCTATGGTTCTTCAATGGGGCTAGGATGTAAACGTGTTTCTGCTTCAAAGGAAAGCAGCTAGGAGAAAGTTTCTTTTGCCAGTGTGTGACGCAGCTGGAAAGCTGCAGAATGGTGCAGGGGATTCCAGGCTAGGCCATTCCTGGCTGGGTCTATAAGCAGAAGGAGTGCTTTTTCTAAAGCGAATTTCTATGGTTCTTCAATGGGGCTAGGATGTAAACGTGTTTCTGCTTCAAAGGAAAGCAGCTAGGAGAAAGTTTCTTTTGCCAGTGTGTGAGGGAGCTGGAAAGCTGCAGAATGGTGCAGGGGATTCCAGGCTAGGCCATTCCTGACTGGGTCTATAAGCAGAAGGAGTGCTTTTTCTAAACGAATTTCTATGGTTCTTCAATGGGGCTAGGATGTAAACGTGTTTCTGCTTCAAAGGAAAGCAGCTAGGAGAAAGTTTCTTTTGCCAGTGTGTGAGGCAGCTGGAAAGCTGCAGAATGGTGCAGGGGATTCCAGGCTAGGCCATTCCTGGCTGGGTCTATAAGCAGAAGGAGTGCTTTTTCTAAACGAATTTCTATGGTTCTTCAATGGGGCTAGGATGTAAACGTGTTTCTGCTTCAAAGGAAAGCAGCTAGGAGAAAGTTTCTTTTGCCAGTGTGTGAGGGAGCTGGAAAGCTGCAGAATGGTGCAGGGGATTCCAGGCTAGGCCATTCCTGACTGGGTCTACAAGCAGAAGGAGTGCTTTTTCTAAACGGCATTTCTATGTTTCTTCAATGGGGCTAGGATATAAACGAGTTTCTGCTTCAAAGGAAAGCAGCTAGGAGAAAGTTTCTTTTGCCAGTGTTTGATGCAGCTGGAACGCTGCAGAATGGTGTAGGGGATTCCAGGCTAGGTCATTCCTGGCTGGGTCTATAAGCAGAAGGAGTGCTTTTTGTAAAGCGAATTTCTAGTGTTCTTCAATGGGGCTAGGATGTAAACGTGTTTCTGCTTCAAAGGAAAGCAGCTAGGAGAAAGTTTCTTTTGCCAGTGTGTGAGGGAGCTGAAAGCTGCAGAATGGTGCAGGGGATTCCAGGCTAGGCCATTCCTGACTGGGTCTATAAGCAGAAGGAGTGCTTTTTGTAAAGCGAATTTCTGTGATTCTTCAATGGGGCTAGGATGTAAACGTGTTTCTGCTTCAAAGGAAAGCAGCTAGGAGAAAGTTTCTTTTGCCAGTGTGTGAGGCAGCTGGAAAGCTGCAGAATGGTGTAGGGGATTCCAGGCTAGGTCATTCCTGACTGGGTCTATAAGCAGAAGGAGTGCTTTTTGTAAAGCGAATTTCTATGGTTCTTCAATGGGGCTAGGATGTAAACGTGTTTCTGCTTCAAAGGAAAGCAGCTAGGAGAAAGTTTCTTTTGCCAGTGTGTGATGCAGCTGGAAAGCTGCAGAATGGTGCAGGGGATTCCAGGCTAGGCCATTCCTGGCTGGGTCTATAAGCAGAAGGAGTGCTTTTTGTAAAGCGAATTTCTATGGTTCTTCAAAGGGCTAGGATGTAAACGTGTTTCTGCTTCAAAGGAAAGCAGCTAGGAGAAAGTTTCTTTTGCCAGTGTGTGACGCAGCTGGAAAGCTGCAGAATGGTGTAGGGGATTCCAGGCTAGGTCATTCCTGGCTGGGTCTATAAGCAGAAGGATTGCTTTTTCTAAACGGCATTTCTATGGTTCTTCAATGGGGCTAGGATGTAAACGTGTTTCTGCTTCAAAGGAAAGCAGCTAGGAGAAAGTTTCTTTTGCCAGTGTGTGAGGGAGCTGGAAAGCTGCAGAATGGTGCAGGGGATTCCAGGCTAGGCCATTCCTGGCTGGGTCTATAAGCAGAAGGAGTGCTTTTTCTAAAGCGAATTTCTATGGTTCTTCAATGGGGCTAGGATGTAAACGTGTTTCTGCTTCAAAGGAAAGCAGCTAGGAGAAAGTTTCTTTTGCCAGTGTGTGAGGCAGCTGGAAAGCTGCAGAATGGTGCAGGGGATTCCAGGCTAGGTCATTCCTGACTGGGTCTATAAGCAGAAGGAGTGCTTTTTGTAAAGCGAATTTCTATGGTTCTTCAATGGGGCTAGGATGTAAACGTGTTTCTGCTTCAAAGGAAAGCAGCTAGGAGAAAGTTTCTTTTGCCAGTGTGTGAGGCAGCTGGAAAGCTGCAGAATGGTGCAGGGGATTCCAGGCTAGGCCATTCCTGACTGGGTCTATAAGCAGAAGGAGTGCTTTTTCTAAACGGCATTTCTATGGTTCTTCAATGGGGCTAGGATGTAAACGTGTTTCTGCTTCAAAGGAAAGCAGCTAGGAGAAAGTTTCTTTTGCCAGTGTGTGAGGGAGCTGGAAAGCTGCAGAATGGTGCAGGGGATTCCAGGCTAGGCCATTCCTGGCTGGGTCTATAAGCAGAAGGAGTGCTTTTTCTAAAGCGCATTTCTATGGTTCTTCAATGGGGCTAGGATGTAAACGTGTTTCTGCTTCAAAGGAAAGCAGCTAGGAGAAAGTTTCTTTTGCCAGTGTGTGAGGGAGCTGGAAAGCTGCAGAATGGTGCAGGGGATTCCAGGCTAGGCCATTCCTGACTGGGTCTATAAGCAGAAGGAGTGCTTTTTCTAAAGCGAATTTCTATGGTTCTTCAATGGGGCTAGGATGTAAACGTGTTTCTGCTTCAAAGGAAAGCAGCTAGGAGAAAGTTTCTTTTGCCAGTGTGTGAGGGAGCTGGAAAGCTGCAGAATGGTGCAGGGGATTCCAGGCTAGGTCATTCCTGACTGGGTCTATAAGCAGAAGGAGTGCTTTTTCTAAACGGCATTTCTATGGTTCTTCAATGGGGCTAGGATGTAAACGTGTTTCTGCTTCAAAGGAAAGCAGCTAGGAGAAAGTTTCTTTTGCCAGTGTGTGAGGGAGCTGGAAAGCTGCAGAATGGTGCAGGGGATTCCAGGCTAGGCCATTCCTGACTGGGTCTATAAGCAGAAGGAGTGCTTTTTCTAAACGGCATTTCTATGGTTCTTCAATGGGGCTAGGATGTAAACGTGTTTCTGCTTCAAAGGAAAGCAGCTAGGAGAAAGTTTCTTTTGCCAGTGTGTGATGCAGCTGGAAAGCTGCAGAATGGTGTAGGGGATTCCAGGCTAGGTCATTCCTGGCTGGGTCTATAAGCAGAAGGAGTGCTTTTCGTAAAGCGAATTTCTATGGTTCTTCAATGGGGCTAGGATGTAAACGTGTTTCTGCTTCAAAGGAAAGCAGCTAGGAGAAAGTTTCTTTTGCCAGTGTGTGAGGGAGCTGGAAAGCTGCAGAATGGTGCAGGGGATTCCAGGCTAGGCCATTCCTGACTGGGTCTATAAGCAGAAGGAGTGCTTTTTGTAAAGCGAATTTCTATGGTTCTTCAATGGGGCTAGGATGTAAACGTGTTTCTGCTTCAAAGGAAAGCAGCTAGGAGAAAGTTTCTTTTGCCAGTGTGTGACGCAGCTGGAAAGCTGCAGAATGGTGTAGGGGATTCCAGGCTAGGTCATTCCTGACTGGGTCTATAAGCAGAAGGAGTGCTTTTTGTAAAGCGAATTTCTATGGTTCTTCAATGGGGCTAGGATGTAAACGTGTTTCTGCTTCAAAGGAAAGCAGCTAGGAGAAAGTTTCTTTTGCCAGTGTGTGAGGGAGCTGGAAAGCTGCAGAATGGTGCAGGAAACGCCAGACACGGCCATTCCTGATGGGTCTATAAGCAGAATGAGTGCTTTTTGTAAAGCGAATTTCTATGGTTCTTCAATAGGGATAGGATGTAAACGTGTTTCTGCTTCAAAGGAAAGCAGCTAGGAGAAAGTTTCTTTTGCCAGTGTGTGAGGGAGCTGGAAAGCTGCAGAATGGTGTAGGGGATTCCAGGCTAGGCCATTCCTGACTGGGTCTACACGCAGAAGGAGTGCTTTTTGTAAAGCGAATTTCTATGGTTCTTCAATAGGGATAGGATGTAAACGTGTTTCTGCTTCAAAGGAAAGCAGCTAGGAGAAAGTTTCTTTTGCCAGTGTGTGACACAGCTGGAAAGCTGCAGAACGGTGTAGGGGATTCCAGGCTAGGCCATTCCTGGCTGGGTCTATAAGCAGAAGGAGTGCTTTTTTCTAAACAGCATTTCTATGTTTCTTCAATGGGGCTAGGATGTAAACGTGTTTCTGCTTCAATAGAAAGCAGCTAGGAGAAAGTTTCTTTTGCCAGTGTGTGACACAGCTGGAAAGCTGCATAATGGTGCAGGTGATTCCAGGCTAGGCCATTCCTGGCTGGGTCTATAAGCAGAAGGATTGCTTTTTCTAAACCGAATTTCTATATTTCATCAATGGGGCTAGGATGTAAACGTGTTTCTGCTTCAAAGGAAAGCAGCTAGGAGAAAGTTTCTTTTGCCAGTGTGTGACGCAGCTGGAAAGCTGCAGAATGGTGCAGGGGATTCCAGGCTAGGCCATTCCTGACTGGGTCTACACACAGAAGGAGTGATTTTTCTAAACAGCATTTCTATGATTCTTCAATGGTGATAGGATGTAAACGTGTTTCTGCTTCAAAGGAAAGCAGCTAGGAGAAAGTTTCTTTTGCCAGTGTGTGAGGGAGCTGGAAAGCTGCAGAATGTTGCAGGGGATTCCAGGCTGGGCCATTCCTGATGGGTCTATAAGCAGAATGAGTGCTTTTTGTAAAGCGAATTTCTATGTTTCTTCAATGGGGCTAGGATGTAAACGTGTTTCTGCTTCGAAAGGAAAGCAGCTAGGAGAAAGTTTCTTTTG